>NC_083569.1:93527511-93831439 GCF_027579695.1 Neoarius graeffei
CAAGCAGAAATGTACCTGCAATTTTGACCTGTTGGTGGCGCTAGAGAGTTTGTGGTGCTGAGTTGAAATTTGGTGACAAGATCCTTGAGGCAGCCTAGAATCAGTGTGCCAAGTTTAAAAACCTCTAGTCAGACGGTTCTATGCATTGCCATAGAATTTCATTGATTTTAACAAAATTCAAAATGGTGGAAAATCCTCAAGGCAGAATATGACGTCATAGGGTGCGATGAGTTCGTCTTGAGCCAAGGATTCCTGACATAGTGGAATTTTGTTTCTAGCCAAAACGCATCATGAGATATGAGCCTAAAGACATTTTTCCTAGTTATAGCGCCCCCTAGCAGCCAATTTGGTCCAAATTTTTTGCTGCCCTTTGGGGAGGGGTGCTGCATAAAGCCACCCAGTTTCGTTAAGATACGCCAAAGGGTGGCCGAGAAATGAGCAAACTTCCTGTTTTGCATATGCCAGCCAAATTTGATTGGCTGCCACGGCCAAACGCTTAAGAAATTCTAAAAACCGGGCATATTTCTTGTGCAGCTTAGGCCCCAGTTGCCATGTACCACGTTTGGGAGAAATTTTCCAAAAATTGAGGGAGGAGAAGCATTTTAATTGATTTTCACATAATTCAAAATGGCGGAAAATCTACTGGGTGGAATATGAGGAGACAGGGCCCATTGGATTCCTTTTGACCCAAGCATTCCAGCCACACTAAGAATTTGATGATCAGACGTATGGTTCAAAAGTAACAAGCAGAAATGTACCTGCAATTTTGACCTGTTGGTGGCGCTAGAGAGTTTGAGGTGCTGAGTTGAAATTTGGTGACAAGATCCTTGAGGCAGCCTAGAATCAGTGTGCCAAGTTTAAAAACCTCTAGTCAGACGGTTCTATGCATTGCCATAGAATTTCATTGATTTTAACAAAATTCAAAATGGTGGAAAATCCTCAAGGCAGAATATGACGTCATAGGGTGCGGTGGATTCGGCTTGAGCCAAGGATTCCTGACATAGTGGAATTTTGTTTCTAGGCAAAACGCATCATGAGATATGAGCCAAAAGACATTTTTCCTAGTTATAGCGCCCCCTAGCAGCCAATTTGTTCCAAATTTTTTGCTGCTCTTTGGGGAGGGGTGTTGCATAAAGCCACCAAGTTTCGTTAAGATACGCCAAAGGTTCGCCGAGAAATGAGCACACTTCCTGTCTTGCATCTGCCAGCCAAATTTGATTGGCTGCCACGGCCAAACGCTTAAGAAATTCTAAAAACCGGGTATGTTTCTTGTGCAGCTTAGTCCCCAGTTGCCATGTACCAAGTTTGGGAGAAATTCTTCAAAAATTGTGGGAGGAGAAGCATTTTAATTGATTTTCACATAATTCAAAATGGCGGAAAATCTCCTGGGTGGAATATGACGAGACAGGGCCCCTGGATTCGTGGTGACCCAAGTATTCCAGCGATACTAAGATTTTGATGATCAGACGTATGGTTCAAAAGTAACAAGCAGAAGTGTACTTGCAACTTTGACCTGTTGGTGGCGCTAGAGAGTTTGAGGTGCTGAGTTGAAATTTGGTGACAAGATCCTTGAGGGAGCCTAGAATCAGTGTGCCAAGTTTAAAAACCTCTAGTCAGACGGTTCTATGCGTTGCCATAGAATTTCACTGATTTTAACAAAATTCAAAATGGCGGAAAATCCTCAAGGCAGAATATGACGTCATAGGGTGCGATGGATTCGTGTTGAGCCAAGGATTCCTGCCATAGTGGAATTTTGTTTCTAGCCAAAACGAGTCATGAGATATGAGCCAAAAGACATTTTTCCTAGTTATAGCGCCCCCTAGCAGCCAATTTGTTCCAAATTTTTTGGGGCCCTTTCGGGAGGGGTGCTGCATAAAGGCACCAAGTTTCGTTAAGATACGCCAAAGGGTGGCCGAGAAATGAGCACACTTCCTGTTTCGCATCTTTGCAGCCAAGTTTGATTGGCTGCCACGGCCAAACGCTTGTGAAATTCAAATCACCGGGTATAACTTTTGTGCAGGTTGGTCCAATTATGCTATCTTCCAAGTTTGGGAGAAATTGGTAAAAAATTGAGGGAGTTGAAACATTTTAATTGATTTTCACAAAATTCAAAATGGCGGGAAAAATATATGGGCGGGAAATGACGTCATGGGGTGCGTTGGATTCGTCTTGGCCCAAGGATTCCAGGGATACCAAGTTTTTGAAAATCAGACCAACGGTTCAAAAGTTACAAGCAGAAATGTACCTGGGACTTTGACCTGTTGGTGGCGCTAACGGGTTTGAGGTAGAGGCCTGAAATTTGGTGAGAGGAATGTTGAGAGTGTCTAGAATCAGTGTGCCAAATTTCACAACTTTTTACCAGACGGTTCTATGGGCTGCCATAGACTTGCAGAGGCGGAAGTGGACTGAATAATAATAATAATAATAAATATAGCTGCAAGCAGCAATGTGGGGGCCAAGCAACATATGAGCCTAGTCGGAAGGCCAGCAGAATGCACTTGGGCCAGGTAATGCCCTTGTGCAGCTTAGTCCAAAGTTGCTATCTACCAAGTTTGGGAGAAATTGGTGAAAAATTGAGGGAGGAGAAGCATTTTAATTGATTTTTTCAAAATTCAAAATGGCGGAAAATCGTAAAGGCTAAATATGACGTCATAGGCTGCGATGGATTCGGCTTGAGCCAAGGATTCCAGAGATAGTGGAATTTTGTTTCTAGCCCAAACAGATCATGAGATATGAGCCAAAAGTAATTTTTCCTAGTTATAGCGCCCCCTAGCTGCCAAGTTGTTTCAAGTTTTTTGGGGACCTTTCTGGTGGCGTCTGGCAAAAGGCCACCAAGTTTCATTAAGATCTGCCAAAGGGCGGCCGAGATGTGAGCACACATCCTCTTTTGCGTCTGAGGAGCCAAATTTGATTGGCTGCCACTGCCAAACGCTTATGAAATTCATAAATCCGTGTAAGATTCTTGTGCAGCTTCGTCCACAGTTACTATGTACCAAGCTTGGGAGAAATTGGTCAAAAACTGAGGGAGAAGAAGCATTTTAATAGATTTTCACATAATTCAAAATGGCGGAAAATCTACCAAGTGCAATATGACGAGACAGGGCGCGTTGGATTCGATGTCACCAAGGCATTCCAGAGATCCTAAAATTTTGACGATCAGACGTATGGTTCAAAAGTAACAAGCAGAAATGTACCTGCGAATTTGACCTGTTGGTGGCGCTAGAGAGTTTGAGGTGGTGAGTTGAAATTTGGTCACAAGACCCTTGAGGGTGCCTAGAATCAGTCTGCCAAATTTGAAAACCTCTAGTCATACGGTTCTATGGGTTGCCATCGAATTTCTTTGATTTTAACAAAATTCAAAATGGCGGAAAATCCTCAAGTCAGAATATGACGGCATAGGGTGCGATGCATTCGTCTTGACCCATGGATTCCAGAGATAGTGGAATTTTGTTTCTACCCAAAACGCATCATGAGATATGAGCCAAAAGACATTTTTCCTAGTTATAGCGCCCCCTAGCAGCCAATTTGTTCCAAATTTTTTGTTGCCCTTTGGGGAGGGGTGCTGCATAAAGCCACCAAGTTTCGTTAAGATAGGCCAAAGGGTGGCCGAGAAATGAGCACACTTCCTGTTTTGCATCTGCAAGCCAAATTTGATTGGCTGCCACAGCCAAACGCTTAGGAAATTCTAATTACCGGGTAAGATTCTTGTGCAGATTAGTCCCCAGTTGCCATCTACCAAGCTTGGGAGAAATTGTTCAAAAATTGAGGGAGGAGAAGCATTTTAATTGATTTTCACATAATTCAAAATGGCGGAAAATCTACTGGGTGGAATATGACGAGACAGGGCGCGTTGGAGTCGCTGTGACACAAGCATTCCAGCGATACTAAGATTTTGATGATCAGACGTATGGTTCAAAAGTAACAAGCAGAAATGTACCTGCAACTTTGACCTGTTGGTGGCGCTAGAGAGTTTGAGGTGGTGAGTTGAAATTTGGTGACAAGATCCTTGAGGCAGCCTAGAATCAGTTTGCCAAGTTTAAAAACCTCTAGTCAGATGGTTCTATGCGTTGCCATAGAATTTCATTGATTTTAACAAAATTCAAAATGGCGGAAAATCCTCAAGGCAGAATATGACGTCATAGGGTGCGGTGGATTCGTCTTGAGCCAAGGATTCCAGAGATAGTTGAATTTTCTTTCTAGCCAAAACGCATCATGAGATATGAGCCAAAAGGCATTTTTCCTAGTTATAGCGCCCCCTAGCGTCCAATTTGGTCCAAATTTGTTGTGGCCCTTTGGGAAGGGGTTTTGCATAATGCCACCAAGTTTCGTCAAGATTGGCCAAAGGGCCACCGAGATATGAGTGCACTTCCTGTTTTGCGTCTGCGCAGCCAAATTTGATTGGCTGCCACGGCCAAACGCTTGTGAAATTCAAATCACCGGGTATAACTTTTGTGCAGGTTAGTCCAATTATGCTATCTTCCAAGTTTGGGAGAAATTGGTAAAAAATTGAGGGAGTTGAAACATTTTAATTGATTTTCACAAAATTCAAAATGGCGGGAAAAGTATATGGCGGAAAATGACGTCATGGGGTGCCTTGGATTCGTCTTGGCCCAAGGATTCCAGGGATACCAAGTTTTTGAAAATCAGACCAACGGTTCAAAAGTTACAAGCAGAAATGTACCTGCGATTTTGAGCTGTTGGTGGCGCTAGAGGGTTTGAGGTAGAGGCCTGAAATTTGCTGAGAGGAATGTTGAGAGTGTCTAGAATCAGTGTGCCAAATTTCACAACTTTTTACCAGACGGTTCTATGGGCTGCCATAGACTTGCAGAGGCGGAAGTGGACTGAATAATAATAATAATAATAATAATAATAATAATAATAATAATAATATAATAAGAAACAATAGAATCACTATGGGTGCCTTCGCAGCTTCGCTGCTTGGCCCCCAATAAGAAACAATAGAATCACTATGGGTGCCTTCGCAGCTTTGCTGCTTGGCCCCCAATAAGAAACAATAGAATCACTATGGGTGCCTTCGCAGCTTCGCTGCTTGGCCCCCAATAATAATAATAATAATAATAATAATAAGAAACAATAGAATCACTATGGGTGCCTTCGCAGCTTTGCTGCTTGGCCCCCAATAATAATAATAAGAAACAATAGAATCACTATGGGTGCCTTCGCAGCTTCGCTGCTTGGCCCCCAATAATAATAATAATAAGAAGAAGAAGAAAAAAACAATAGAATCACTATGGGTGCCTTCGCAGCTTCGCTGCTTGGCCCCCAATAATAATAATAATAATAATAATAAGAAACAGTAGAATCACTATGGGTGCCTTCGCAGCTTCGCTGCTTGGCCCCCAATAATAAGAAACAGTAGAATCACTATGGGTGCCTTCGCAGCTTCGCTGCTTGGCCCCCAATAACTATAAGAAAACCTACAAACACATTAGGGGCCTTCGCCAGCTTCGCTGCTTGGCCCCTAATAATAATAATAAGAAAACCGACAAACTCATTAGGGGCCTTCGCCAGCTTCGCTGCTTGGCCCCTAATAATAATAATAATAAGAAAACCTACAAACACATTAGGGGCCTTCGCCAGCTTCGCTGCTTGGCCCCTAATAATAATAATAAGAAAACCTACAAACACATTAGGGGCCTTCGCCAGCTTCGCTGCTTGGCCCCTAATAATAATAATAATAAGAAGAAGAAGAAAACCGACAAACTCATTAGGGGCCTTCGCCAGCTTCGCTGCTTGGCCCCTAATTAAAGTAAAACTGAGGTAGACTTAAGACTTTACATCTGTAACATCTGACCTTACTGACTTTATCCACAATTTCCTCGCTCGTTCCGGCACTCATCTTTCTTTTCTTGGCCACGCTGTTTCTGGAAAAAAAAATAAACACGACCACGAGACAACGAGATGGCGCAACCAAACCCGATACTGTTACATGATTGGCTATCAGCATGTCACTCCCTATGCGTTGCTAGGCACCAGAGGACGAGTGCCTTTGCTCATGCAACCAAGCTTGCTTCGCAACAACAGTTGATTGAAAGCGGACCTAAACCAGAGAGAGCTCTGGCTAACGCTTGTTTCTTGAAAACAACAACAACAACATTCTATCGAACGCATTTTCTATTGATATCAAGTATGTGTCTATCGCGATACGTATCGTTATCATTTTATCGCCCAGCCCTAACCGGTACCGACTTTGGCTCCGTGCAATAAACCGGGAAAACTGGACCGAGACACAAATTAAAAATGCCCGTGTTTGCAGTATTTTATATCCGGTGAAGTTTTCAGTGTAGTTTAATACAGATCTAATAAGTAACAGTGAAGTTGTTGTGAATGTAGCGATGCCTCAGCTTTCAGTAAGAGAGAGAAATTCCGCCGAACCCCATCTGTTATTACAGCATTAATACAGACCCAAACCTGTGTAGGTGATATTAGAGGAATATTACAGGACCCTGGCTGTTAAAATGCTAAATTCCCTTGACTCCTGCTGGAACACTTCACAGACTGAACATGTCCATAAAGGACATAATTATATGCGTCCAAAGACTGAAGCTTTCTTTAGTAAAAGCGCTGGGTTTGTCAGTGAGCTGTGTGTATATTTGGCCACTTGCTAATATCACTAGAACACTTGGCATTAGCAGCTGTGTGCGGATCTGAAGCTGCTCACCTCAACTTAATGTCTTTAAATAAGCCGCAGTGTCCTCAGGTGAAAGCCTGTTTAAGGACTTTAAACTATTTAAGGTAGGATTCATTTTATTTACTCTTGCGTGAAAAATCAATGCAATGTCCGGTAAGTGCACAAGTAAACATGTCAAAACCGGAAGCTTCTTTTGCCTCCATGCTGCGCGCGCAACTGCGTGATTAAGGCAATGGGAGGCAACTGGTCTTTCCTCAAGAGCAGAAAAAGGAACAGAACGGACAAGGAGGATAACAGGAACAAACGCAAGAACATTGTCATTCCCTACATTTCTGGTCTATCTGAGAAACTCAGGAGGATCTTCTACAAACACAACATTCCGGTACATTTCAGACCCAGTAACACCCTGAAGCAGAAACTGGTCCACCCTAAGGACAGAATAGCCGGACACAAACAGGACAGCGTAGTGTACGCCATTCAGTGCAGTGAGGAATGCACGGACTCGTATATTGGGGACACAAAACAACCACTATACAGGCGCTTGGCTCAACACAGGAGAGCCAGTTCCTCAGGCCAGGACTCTGCTGTCTACCTTCATCTTAACAACAAAGGACACTCATTTCAGGATTGCAACGTACGCATTTTAGCCAGAGAGGATCGTTAGTATGAGCGAGGAGTTAAAGAAGCCATTTTTGTCAACCTGGAACGGCCATCACTGAACAGAGGTGGGGGTCTAAGACATCATTTATCAGCCACCTACAATGCAGTCCTTGGCACACTTCCCAGACAACTGAATGCACACCAAAACCCAGCTGTTTTCAGTAACTCACAGGAGGACAGAGAGAATCAGCATTCCATTGATCACCATAACGAGACTCGAGGCCGTTCACAACCGCAAAACCCTGTGACCCACACCAACAGGATGACTCAATGACACCTTAGATGAGCTTTTCATCCATGAGAGGATAAATACCTGATGCTCCCTACCAGTCAGACAGAACTGAAGCCTTTCGATTGAGAGGTGAAACGTCTTCAAGAATCTTCAAGCAAGTCCAGTTGCTCTCTTTTACCCCCCACAGTTTTCAATGGGAAAGTTCGCCAAACTAGAGCGTGACGTAATATTGCGCATGTGCATAAAATTGGTTGGCAAGAACCATTCACAATGGCCGACAAAATTGCATCATCACCTAGTTTTCGTAGCGGTTTATCGCAGTATGCAAGTTCGTTGCCAACTGATGCTAAGCAGAGATATGCAGCAAAGCTTCTGTACAACAGTGGCACCAAAGTTTTGGCTGATCCTTATGCAGTTATGGACAAATGGGACCCAAATCCAAGCACCTGGCCTGACCTTCGGCGATATCTACTGTATGTGATTGACACGCCTTCAATATACACAAAAGAATCAATGAAAGCCTGAAAGTCTCTTGATGCATACAAGTGTTAATTATTCAGTTGTTTTATTGAAATACTCATTTATATTTGCTTTTTGTGCCTAATAATAAAAAGACAAAGATTAAATAGGCACAATATAATCTTTGAAACATAAGTTAATGTTGTTGCTTCACACACGCACACCAAAGATATACAGTACAGTACTAAACTTCAGCAAGTTCTACATTTAGAATGCACAAGCAGTGTTTTAAATCCAGGCTATGCTATTTATCTTCAAATACATATCATGAAAAGTTTGACCAATCTTCTAATGTCAAATAGTTATACTGCAAAAAGTACATACGTTTGCCGCGAGTGCGTTTGTGTAAATGGTACTCATGTGTGCTGCATACAAATCAGCTTTTGGTTGATATCTAAGCAATATCATAGCACAACAAATTATTTCTGATGAGGAAATTTTTATCTAATATAATATTAAACTGCAAAACAAAATAATAAAAAATCATGTGTCTTACCAGGTATAAAGTGTCGAAAGCAAACATGATCGTTGTCAGTAGGTTCCCACTTGTCACGCTTAATTGCTGCGATCCAAAGCTTTCGGCGAGCTTCAGGTTTCTTTGGTATGCGGTAAAAGTTCTTGGGATCATTCTTATCAAATCTGTATATACAGCCAATAACACGACACTACCATAATTAATTAATGACCCAATAACTCCGATCGGCCATTTATAAATAGCTTCTTGCCAACCGAAATGTCACGTGACCATTTGATGTCATGCCGAACTCTCCTATATTTATTAACATTAAAACCGGTCTATAAATTAGTATAAACACGCAGGTGATTATAGAAAATCACATGCACTGATTATCGACAAATTCGGACTATTTCTCGATAATCACCTCGAGCGACTCGGCAAAATGGCGGCCAATCACTTCATCACTGTAAGTGGGGAAGAATTACAAATAATGAAAGAAAATGCTGTTCCTAAAAGCACTAAAGATGCTCCGAATTTGATCTAAAACTATTCAAAGGTAAGGTGGAGTTGTGATTTATCGATTTCAAAACAAAGTATTTTATGTGAGTCGGCGTAGATAAGTGACACAAGTCTGCGCTGTGACTTTATTACATTTGCGTAACACTTTCGAAGATTGAAAGAAATAATTTTTAATATGATTTATTTTTTAGAATAATCACCTGTGTATTGATACTAAAACAATTATCTGTCTCAGGTTCAGTGGATATCGTGATTATTACACATATGGGCCACTTTTTCCACAGAATAAAAACATATATTCTATTCCCGTCTAGTGGGTTTATTGATGGCATGCAATATTATCATATCGCTTATCCTCCATGTATTACGCCACTCTACCCAATGGAGAATGAGCGTCTAATATTGTTATAATATTGCACGCTGTCAAGACAACATGATGTCACACATCAGAGCTCATGTGAAGATCCAATTACAAAACTTTCCTGCTGCGCATGCGCACAATCATTTCTTTGTCAGCCGTGAAAGAGAGAAGACGGGGTTAATTCAGTGCTCGGATTAAGCACTAAATAAATAAACTGAAACTAAAGACATGCTGAACACCTGAGAGGCAACCAAAACTTCATTATATATTTTTTATGCATATTTACAAGAGAAAAACAGACCAACGGACATCAAAAAACTGGGAGAGAGAGCAATAGTGGAAATATTGTCAAAGTCCTACTTGGAGGTGAGGAAAAGTGACGGAGACTTTTGCAAGAGGACTTCACTCGTGGACTTCACTCAGTAAAGCCCTTTTGTTTTGAACAACTGCAATGTAACAATTAACTACGACCAAAAGTAACTGTGAACTTGAACCGTCAAGCTGTATATTGCTTATATATAAGTTGGGTTGTTGTTTAGGCTTTTTGGACTTGCACCATTTTTATTGTTACAGTAGAACTTTGACTTTGTACAATACATTGGATTGAAAGAATATTGAATTACATTCGATCAGACTCAGCACTCAATATTGGTAAGTTCCCCACCGGTTCTTAACTTTTTGTAAAATCTATAATTGTTCCATCGAATGTGTATGCAGTATAATAATAATAATATTGGCTGGCTTTTTTCGTGGTATGTCAGATATATTCCATTCAGCTACTCATCTTCAACTCGTTCAATATCATGCTAGCTGAATGGAATATATCTGATATACCACGAAAAAGCCAGCCAGTACTATTTAAATGATAACCTCAACTTCATCTTATTATTCACCTCCCCTTCGGTGAATAATTGTTAAATAATTGAGAGTGTGTGTCCTTTCACTACATACTGTACATGTCAACCTATATGGAATGTCCGTATTTTATACAGATTTGATTCAATAAACATAGTATATGGGCGTATAAATAAAGTTCTACGGATTCTTTAAAAAAAACTTCAATATTTATTTAGAGCTATAATCAATTCCCACGATGATAAAAGAATGCATAACATTTACAAACGTACTGTACACCACAGACAGCCAGTAAAGAGTCTTATGAAATCGCGCGTTATCTTGTGGTAGCGGCACACCGCATTGCGAGAATCCCGCCAACCGTGAAGTCATAGACATATAAACATAGACGCCGCCTTCTGCGTAGAATCGTACATCATCCTCGCCGCCATATTGGATGTGGCAAAGTGGAGATTCTTCAACCGTCTCTGGTATAGCGTCCAGACAGTAGGAGAATAAAGATGCCTCATTCATGTGCTGCGTTTAACTGTACCAACAGGTTTACCGTCCAAACGAGATCACATGGGATTACCTTTCACAGGTGAGACTGGAAAAATACTTTTCATTGTATTTGGTCATTATAACGTAATATTACGAACAGATTTTTCTGACTTTGTGGCTAATATGAAGTCTCGCGCATAATAGCCGCTCGGTGAAACCTGTCTCCAAACAACGAAGTATTTCCTTCGTAACTACGCTGAGAACACTTTGTGTTTTTGCCAAACATTGGAGCTTTGTATTCATTCTGAAGGTTTATTGTTATTAATATTGAATAAAAAGTAACTGGGATATATCATTGTTAATTATCATTCAAATTTTAGGTAAATTATTTTAAATTTGCATCTTATACGGATTTTATAAGGGAAATACGGATTTTGGAGGTTGGTTATACAGGTTTGATTGACTAAAGGTTGACATGTATGTCACTAACAAACTAAACCTGTTAAATTCTTCGTGAGCAACCCAACACCACTGGTATGATAGTCAGCTCCTTAGCCAAGATTAGACATAAATCATATTTAGGCTCCTGAGACAACAAAACACAATGTCAAAACAAAAATTCCACACACAACTTAGTGGTCATTTCTAACAAATTTAAGTCCATAATAAATCTTTAATATTCAGTAGTTTATTTGCCATTTTCTCTGTAATAAATGTTAATGATTTGCAGTACAGTGATCAGTGATGGCTAACTGAGGCTCTGAAGTGTGTATGGAGTATAAAGGGGCGTGGCAGATGAAGATTCATGACTTGAAATCTCACTCGAGTTCACTAGCGATACCTACTGCTCAGAGACGTGTACAGCATGTTTCAATATCTACATCACAGCAGTGTTCTGACACGTCACATTATTATTTACATGGACTTTACACAATGTTCTGTTTGAAAATAACTTATTACATAAGTGTTTTATGTGCCTTTTATTTGGTCTCTATGCTTTTTATTCTCTCTCTGTCTCACACACACTTTTTGTATGAATTTATGCTCAGAATAATTGTATCTGCACAATAAAAAGGTGTCCATAAACAAAGAGGGTAATGTTTGTGTTTATTGTGTGTGTGATGGACTGTGAGTGCTCCATGCAGGATACATAGTCATATTTAGGGGAACCTTTATTGATTATGTCCTTTAAAAAATAAAAAATAAAAAAAAAATAAAAGTAATTGTTTTACTGTATTTGGATTGAGGCGGTTCATTTCTTAGAAATTCCCTCCCCAGCCTCGGAGAACACACTTTCACATGGTACTGAGGATGCTAGTGAACATAAAAACTGAAGTGCCAGTTGGTAGTGGTGGGGGTAAACATGTATTTGTGGACTCCAATATACAAGTGGATCTACAATTTTTGGAAGGTTGGCCTCGCCCAAGTAACGTTCCCCTTCTATTGTTGCATCAGCAGTGGCAGTTGAGCTTCTTCTGCTCTGATTCACTGTGGGGTCCAGCAGATGCTACAAGACAACTAAGGAAAATTTTATATAAACACGAGTGGTTAAAATACTTCACATTACATTTTAAAATATCTTTAGCAGAATAATAACACAAATCAACAGAACCATTTTATACTTACGACAGCTGTTTGCATCCCGGCTGTTTCAGAGGAGGCTGGCTGCTGGATTAAGGGCTCACTCGATCTAGCAGATTCAGCAATTGTAATTCTATTGGCCCACTCTACTGTCAGTTGCTTTACTGCTTCATGCATCTTATTTTAGCATAGGAACCCAGTGGCTTTAAACCTCGGGTCGAGCATGGTTGTCGTTGTCATCGCACTAAGTGACTCCATTGTAGACAGGTATTTGAAGCAAATACCCTTTTCTCCTCAGATAGTTCTACAGTAGCCTGATGGATTGGAGCCAGAATATGTAAAGTATCTCCAACAGCCTCATGTTCATGAGCATTAACTGGGGAGATGTTGGTCTTTAAAGATGCCAGGGCTGCTCCCACTGGTTTTGTCTCATTATAAAGGAGTTCCAGCATGTGGAAAGTGCTGTTCCAGCGTGTATCTACCTCTATTCAGAGTCTGCCTCCCCATTTGCTTCTGTACCTGGCACAGTCTCTCTTTTGCTGTAGGACTTGTCCAGAAAAACAGAGAAGATTTTTCTGGCTTTGGGATGCATGTCATTAAAGGTGGGGTACGAGATTTTGGAATAACGGTTCCTGCAAGCCATATTTTGAAAAGAAACACGCCCGCCCTCGCCATGCTCCCCCCCGCGTCTCCACCCCTCCTCCCCCTTAGAGCAGAGTGTAGAGAGCTTGGAAAAATAGCTCAAACTTTCTCATTTAAACTGTGTTTTCAGCCCCAATTTTCACTCCACACACAATTTTCTCAAAAGTAGTAGCCACACTTGTCCTGATTCACACAATGTGTCTACCTACACGATAGGACTTGCAGTTTTTGAATGAGAAGCCTGAAAGTGAGGAGAGCACAGCCACGCAGCTCATAGACTTCCATTATAAAACTTGCCGGAAAAGTCACTCGTTTTTAACTCGCTCTCGTGACCTCATTTTTTACACTACAGACAAAAAAATTACATCAGTGTGTTCAGGGAAGCCTTGTGGCACTCACTGTGAAAGAATTTTGTGAATATCTCCTTCCGTTTTCGTGTAAATCCCCGTTGTTTGGAGGATGCGCACTGAGAGAATCCTGTGCTTTCTGTGTGACACTGCTCGCTGTCTCTCTCACTCACACACACACAGAAGGGCCGGGCTGCTCGGGCTTCAGTCTGATTGACGTGTCAGTATCCAATCATTTTGAGGTGGTACCTCGATATGATTGGATGGCATTTTTCCTTTATTTTACACTGTAGACTGGATTAAAATATTTCGTTTTTGGGTCAAACCTATTGTACTGCTTGCAACATGGGTGTGAGGAGCTTTTCAAGCAATATGGTAAAAAATACTCCTGAAAAAAATCTCATACTCCACCTTTAAGGGCTGGGACATGGTCAAATGACTTTTGCACTATTAAATTAAGTGTGTGTGATGCAAACAGAATGTCTCACAGGCAATGCCTTGGCACAAGCTTATCATATTTGGTGCAGCATCAGTGATGAGACACTTCACCTTTTCTTTTATGTCCCACTCCTCCATCAATTTTGCTTTTGCCAGAGCCATATTTTCTGCTGTGTGACGACTTGGAAAATGTTCTGCTCCAAGCAAAATTGTTCCAAGTCTGCCATTGTCATCAATGAAGTGGCAGGTTACTGGAAGGTAAGTCTCCATATTCATGGATGTCCAGATATCAGAGGTGAGGCTGACTGTCACTACATTCTGACATCTTCCTAGTAGGGAGAAGATCAGTGGGTTCCAGTATGTGCATGAGCTCCATCAAACCCACATCTTCCACCACTGACAATGGCTGGGTGTCTGGAATTATCATATTAACCAAGGCCTCATCTATCATTTGTTTTTCTGGAATCTATGACAAAGATGATATATTTAAGTTAAACATAGTTTGATTTTGATGACAACTGAAACAGAAAAAGATTCTTACTGTCGCTTGTGTCTGGTCTGTTGGCAGGCTGCTGATTCTCATGAAAAGCTCTATAATGCCTCAGCACTGATGATATATTCTTGTTCTACACTCGTTCCTTCTGGCACAGCAAGCACTTCACCTTAAACCATGAATATGCAATCTGAATATATTTGTGCATGATGGTGATATAATCACAATAATAATAATTTACAGTGACAAACCTCATTGGGAGGAACCATTTCAAAATGTTCCACATGGGTGAATATTTCCTCTTGTGTAAGCTCCATTTTTTGAATAAAGACAAGAAAGGGGGGGGGGGAGTGGATATTACCACTATTACAATCAGGAGATGAATATTATTTGACAACACAATCACTACTACTTAATAATACAGATTCCAAATGTTGGAATGATATAAAAACTTTGATCAAAAAAGTTGAGAGAGAGGGAGATTCTCTCCAACCAAACAACCCACAAAGTGTCAGCTGTTTTGCTGGCTTTTATCTGGGAATGAACACTCAGGATGAAATGCTGATGCGAACCAAACAAACCGAGGCCTCGCCTGTCATCAGCCACATTGTTTTTTTTTTTTCCTAAACGATACACGCCTCAAAGTGGGGCTTCATCAACCCTTATACTCAATACGCGCTTTGGCGTGTCGGCTTCCGACGGTCCATCACTATCTGTACTCAGACATGGTGGCCAAGTGGGAAGGTGTCGGTTTCGCAAACCAAAGATCATAGGCTCAATCCACATTCATGCTGTGTAAAAAAAAAATACAAGGGAGTGAATTGGTGGCGGATGCTGACCAAGATAACGATGTGAGGGCACGCTTTATCTGGAGCCGCGCACCTGAGACGTTAGAGAACAAGTGAAACACTACTTTAACATCGTACAATTAGTAAGACAGTGCTATGAGCATTCTGAAGCAGTAACCTCACTTCAGTGGCAGCGTTACCTTTATACACCTGCACCTATCTGAGTGGACTGGCTGTGCTAATAGCATTAGCACTGTTAGCTATGCAGCATAGAGGCACGAAAGAACCCGCTTATGAACGATTTACACGACTACTGTTTGGTAGACCAATTTGTGCTGGTGGTTGTGGATTCAGAGCTTCCTCCCTCACCTGTGACACTGAGCAAAACTCTGGTATCAAAGAAAAGTCAGTCACAACACTCTTTGATATGGACAGCACAGACATTGTGCAGAAGCTCTCACTGGTGTTTAATTGTAGAATTGATACACTTGAGAATAACAGAGGAGCTGATAAAAGACAAGAGAATGAAGATTGAAGGACGAAAGAAAACAGTTGACTTTGCTTGAGCCGAGATCCGTGATGTGAAAGGGAAAGTGACACGTGTTGAAGAATGAACCCGCATAGTAGAGAAGAAACTACACCTGATGGAGCAATGGATAGCTGAGCTGGAGAGTTACTCACAGCATGGGAACCTGTGACTCTATGAAGTAGCCAAACACATGGATCAAAATGTACTTCAAGAGGTGATGCAGATCTGCCAGACAGTCTTACCTGAGTACCAGGCCAAGTTTCCTGAGGTTATCAACACAGTACATCGGCTCGGTCAGCCAATGGAAAGACGACTCCAAACCTTGAGCGATTATCCTCCAGTTCACCTCACACAGCTACCGGGATGCAGTCTGGAAAACAGGAAAAAAAAAAATCAACTCCCCTCCAAAACAACAAACTGTTTTGCTGAGGACCTGTCCCAGACTGCCAGAGAGAGAGACGATGGCAGCTCTGGCCCTTGGTGGCCAAAAGACACCAAGAAGGGAAACGGCATACTTCATTGGTGGTTGGGCCTTTGTCAACGGGACTGAACTGACTCCAGCTACCTGAGGCCTGATGAACATCTACCATGACTGTATAAGTTGCACTGACCATGATGCTTTAAATAGTTAATATACTGTTGAGTTTGTTTCTTTCATAGCATGGGTCACCACCCGGTAAGTCTGATCAGCACAAACTGCTCAGGTGAATTCATGTTGATAGAGCTGGGGGTTTTATTTTTTATTTTCTTCTTACACAAAGCCTCAGTTCAATGTCACTGACTTTGGTTAATTGTTTTGAGTGATTAATACCTGATGCAGGTTGGATTTGCAATAGAAAACTTAAGGAACGTTGGTTAATTTATGTTTAACTAAGACACTTCATAAAAATTTGAATGGTGCGGCCCTTGACAGTGGGTTCCCATATTCTGTTTTCTTCTGAACTTATTCTGTTCTCATTTTATTATTGTTGTTGTTAATATGTTCTTGTCTGATATTACTCTCAATGCCAGGGAGTTAAGAAATATTGCAAAGCATAATGCAATTTTTTTTGTCTCAAAACAGCATAAAACTGACTTGTTTTATTCAAGTCACACTCAGTTTCCAGTGATGTAAGATTATGGAGGGCCCAGTGGGGTAACGATCTCTGGCTGGCTCATGGACCTGAACACACTGCTGGGGTTGACACGCTAAAATATACTTTCTCTGGTAGTATTCTACAGACTGTGACACAGCAGGACAGTTTCTTTACCAGGTTATTCGCATTGAAAGGTTTACTTTTTTTAATTGTGAATATTTTGGCTAAAACTCAAAATCTGAGAATAATAAGTTGCTTGAAGTGCGAGAGACTCACACTGAATATACTCTGAATAAGTTTCCAAACACTGGTATCGTAATCATAGGAGACTTTAACATGATTCTGGATCATAATAATGTATTTGCTCCAAACTGAGAGAGTGTATTTAACTTACAATTTCTGTTATATGTTAGTTTATGGCAGTTAGAATCTTTCTTTAGTCCAACTCCTATAGAACAGGGAGGAAGTTCAGCCATTTCTAGATGTCTAAGAACAAACTCATTTATACTGATCTCAAATTGAAAGCAACTACAATTAAATTCCCTAGTCAACTATTCAAAATATCCAATCCTTGCAAAGAAACACATTCAGTTAATAACATTGGTAAATTTTCTCAGTGCTCTGTATTACAATGTATTTAATATAATCCAAGCAATATAATGTTATCTGAACAAGTATGCAGTTTACAGACTCTAAAACTATAAGATATGAGCCACCTGTTCTGGTATCAAAGGTCACCTATTGTGCTGTGTTGATATTGATGAGGCTGGCTGTTGACTGGTACATAATAGTTGGTCATTGATTGCTAATGTTACACAGTCTTAGATTAAAATCAATTTACAAATAATACTGAGCATTAATTGAAATTTTATTTAAAATTGAGGAAGAAACATGTCTCCTAACCTACTTGAGCCTTATTGAAGCATTTATTAACCCTCAAATATCAGTTATATGAAAAAATATAAAAAATTCGAATTTGCCTTTATCTCTGAAACCGTTGGAGATAGGAAGCTCAAATTTTGGGGATTAACTTCTTTTAATAGTATCTCTGAGCCCTCCAAATTTCATTGAAATCTGAGATGGTCGAGCATAACCTCTTGTTGATTTGGCATGGAATGACCCTGCTGTGAAGAAAACTATTTCATTCAAGCTGTTGAATATAGAAGGCTTTAAGACATGCGAAAATGCCATTCACAAGGTTACATCACAAGCTACATCATTGTACTTTTGGATTTCGCTGAGAACTACTTTTTCTTGGTACAGGATGCAGCGCAGGGGTACCACTGGAACAACAGCCAGTGCACCCTTCATCCATTTGCTGTTTACATGAAGAGCAGAGATGATGGGACATATGAAACAACATTCATATCTACGTGTCATAAGTGACTGCCTGAAGCATGATACTGTAGCCATTCACACATTCTTAAAAGCAGTGATTCCATACATTCAACAGCTCAGTCCCCAAATTTCTAAACTTGTATGCTTTAGTGATGGATCAGCTGCCCAGTACAAAAACCACAAAAACTGTACAAATCTGTTGCATCACCAGGAAGACTTGGGTATGACAGCTGAATGGCACTTTTTTGCTACTCCCTATGGAAAATCACCTTGTGACAGGATAGGTGGCACCGTGAAGCGTTCTGCAGCTAGAGCCAGCTTACAGGCAGTTACTTCACAACACATACTGACACCACGAGATCTCTGTGTGGGCAGAAAAAACCATAAAAAACATCCATTTCATTTGGATTGAAAAGGGGGAAGTAACAAGCAATGGAAAAGTTCTTCAGAAGAGACTTTCAAAGTCCTCAACAATACCAGGAACAAGGGACAACCACTCATTTGTTCCCATCTCAGAGAGCCAGTTGCAGATCAGCAGAGTGTCTGGTGGACCAAGCTTCATTGTGGACATGAGTGGCACTCCTCCCCAGGTTGTAGATGATGCTGCGAAAGAAGGTTACACCCTGTCAGACATGATCCCAGGAAAATATGTTGCATGTTTGTATGACCAGCAATGGTGGATTGGTAATATCTGTGCAATATCGGAGGAGGAACAGGTGGGCAAGTACAATTTATGCACCCTCATGGTCCTGCAAAGTCTTACAGTTGGCCCAGAAGAGAAGATATCTGTTGGGTTCCACTGATACACATCATAAAGATCATAGATGCACCAATCACATCAACTGGTAGACAATATGTAGTTCCGTCTGGTGTGGTGAAAGAAATTGACCAGTTATTCAAACGCTTCAAATAGACATGCCAAGTCTACATACATAGAATTAAATTTGTGTAATTGACTTTTGTGAGATTTGTAAATCATTTGTCATATTTACAAATATACTACAGATATATGTATAGTCAAGAGAATTTGAATTAATAATGATGTAGCATGTGATGTAACCTTGTGAATGGCATTTTCGCATGTCTTAAAACCTTCTAGATTCAACAGCTTGAATGAAATAGTTTTCTTCACAGCACCAACTTCATATTTGGTACATATATCAATTAGACCTTGCTCTTTTGACTGATCCAATTTGTTTTCTGGTAGACCTTGTCAGATTTTTGCTATAAGCATTCAAATTACAGACGCGACAAGCTTTTTTTCCATTTTTAGGGGCCTGTATATGAGACAAATATAATTTGTCACAGATATAACATGTTTTCCTGATAATACTATAACATGTCTCGTATATTAAAAAGAATCAGACATCTGGTGTCATTAAAACTGGAGATACAGACAGCCAAAAGTGCTACCATGGACAAATGTACATTCCAGGAAGCCATATTTGGCACGCCATAAATCTGCAAATATGTCACATACAAAGCTCTCCTTCTGTGTACAGAGCTTTATTATATCAAAGAATCATGTGTGCAAATTTGAGCCATTTAGTGTGAACAGTTCAAAAGTTATTAGCCATCAAACTATGGATGTTTGATTGTAACACTTGTCTCGTCTCGATCTGCTTATCTGGGGCCGGGTCGCGGAGGCAGCAGTCTGAGCATGGAAGCTCAAACTTCCCTTTCCCCAGACACCTCGGCCGGCTCCTCGGGAAGAACACCGAGGCGTTCCCAGGCCAGCCGAGACACATAGTCCCTCCAGCGTGTCCTGGGTCTTCCCCGGGGCCTCCTCCCGGGGGGACATGCCTGGAACACCTCCCCAGGGAGGCGTTCACCAAAACCCTTATGGAGAATCAATCAAGGACTGTGACGTCGCCCGGTATGGCGCAGCCGGGGCCCCACCCTGGAGCCAGGCCCGGGGTTGGGGCTCATATGCGAGCGCTTGGTGGCCGGGCCTTTGCCCATGGGGCCCGGCTGGGCTCAGCCCGAAGCGGTGACGTGGGCCCGACCTTCTGTGGGTTCACCACCCACAGAGGTAGCCGTTGGGAGCCGGTGCAGTGTGGATTGGGCGGCAGTCGAAGGCAGGGGCCTCGACGACCTGATCCCTGGACACAGCGGCTAGCTGTAACACTTGTTTTTATGCTATATATGGGGCCACGCCCCCTTTTTGAAGGCTTAATATCTCCGAAACTAGTGGAGATGTTGGCCTAAAATTTTGCACAGCAGTTATTAGTAACAAGGACATTAAAATAAAAAAATAAAAAAATGAACAAAATCTGAGATGGTCAGTCAGGAACCTTCTCTAAAATTTGGTGATTTGGCACGGAATTACTCTCACGCGGAAATTAGAGTTTTAGTAGTTATGATCTGTACAAAATTCCTCGAAACAGTTGGAGTGACAATGTAGCTATATGGCCTAGTGTTACCTACATAGATGTTGGAATGTACATTCTCACTGCATTTTCTCTGTTTTAATTTTTTTTAAAGGTCCCATGGCATGAAATTTTCACTTTGAGGTTTAATGTTAAAATGAGTTCCTCTGACCTTCTTAAGTCACCCCAGTGGCTAGAAATTTCATAATGTGTAAACCAAACTATGCCCAATATTTGAGAATGGCGCGTCAAAACGGCGCGTTGAGAAGCTCTTCCCTTGCCGACGTCAGCAAGGGAGATGATCCCCATGCCCCCCCCCTCTGGATTCCCACCCACCGTATGGATTGCCCACCCACTTGTAGTGAGGAGACCATAGAGGACACAACATGGCACCACCTCAGCGAGCGAAACATGGAAGTTGTGCTGTACATGGATGTGACAACACAGAAAGGAGTCTGTTTTTACTGCCAACGGGAGAGCCCCTGAAGACACAGTGGCTTAATTTTATTTACTTCAATAATACGCCGTCGAGTCTACCTAAGACGGTGTATGTTTGTTGGAAGCATTTTACTGATGAATGTTTCCACAACTTGGGACAGTACCGGGCAGGTTTTGCACATCAACTGTTACTGAAGCCTGGGTCTGTGCCAAGCATCCCTGCCGCATCAGCCTCAAACACTGAACAAGTGTATAACTGGTCGTTTTGCCATGTTTTAAAATCGGTGCCACGTTAGCCTAGCAATGGCTACATTAGCTGTGCAGCTAACCGCTTCCTGCAGTTAGCCAGGTAATCTGCGCTACAAAACTAGAGCATGCAGCAGAGTTTAGTCTGGAAATTGACTGTAACTTATGAGCTTATGTTTGACTATTGCTCCGCAATGCATGTCTTCTGTTGGATAAACGATATGTTGCTGTAGTTGCTGCTTCTATCCTCTTTGGTTATGGAGTGCGTGTTCAAGCCTAGGGTATTATACGTTCGTAAACTACCACTCCGAACACTCTGACTCTGTTCTCTGGGTTGAGTTTACAAAAGGAGTCCGAGGGAGAACGGGGTTTTGTCTTAGCAGCATAGCTACAGGCGCTGATAGCAGCGAGTATGTGTGTGCACGCAAACACTATACTACTAGTGTTGTACACACATTTTCCCACTCCCTTATTTAGACTTGTGAAACAGTTTGTTCAACTGCTTGCGCTTCTGCTTCAGACTCCGGGTCAAAAGCGAAAGCTTGGACTGTTGCTTGACCTGCCATTGCTACTGTTCACACACAGCTAGCATGGCCGCAGCTTGGTCAAGCCCCTCCCCCACCCTCTACCCTTCCCCGCCTCCTGCTTCTCATTAGCAAAACGACGCACTGGGAAAAGCGCTGAAATGGGGCTTTCTCCCAGGAGGCTATATTTACGTGCCGAGGGTTCATTTCGAGAAAGGCTGCGGATATAACATCCGGAAGCCTCCACGAGCCCGTTTAAAGCATCAACAAACCACCATGCCATGGGACCTTTAAATTGTTGTTTGCTGGAAGAGAAGAGCAGGGACTATTGAGAATCGAGCGGCTGTGGTTTATTTACACTTGATATTAAAACTTGTAGTGTCCTAGCAACCACCACAAAGACACTTACAAAAAGCCCAGAAATTCCTCCTTACCCTGGCATAAACGATACAGGATTTATCTTGGTGTCCTGATCACCAGATCTTTAACCCAGCCACATATAAAAAGTTGTTCTCCTCCATGCTCTTCCAGGTTTTCATTCATTTGTCCGTGTAGAACGATGTCTGCAGCACCAGGGTGTTTGAGATGTCGGGGAACTCAACGGATGGATAATTTTCCAATTCATAGGAAAAATCTTTCTTTACTAGCGAGTAAGGATCTATCCCATCGCAAAGAGCAACTTTCTGAAGGTATCCTGACTGTGTATTGGCCTCTAAACTGTGAAAATTGTCAGACGGTTTCACTTGCTCTTTACATGACAACAGCCAAAACAGTTTGCCTGAACACCACTTCATTCACCGGAAGTAAACTCACAAGCAAAAGTCATGTGACTGAATACAACCTATATTCTATTCCAGGTTAACCACTCGCAAAGAACGACTGAAAAATCTTCAACTCCGTGGACTGTCAGTGAAGAAATTGGCAGGATGGTGGCTGCACACTGACTGTATGGCAGGCCTCGGAGAGAGCTGTTCTCACACAGCATCGTTATTGTGGGCTTGAAGCTGGAGTGAAACAAAGGGATTCACTGACAGTGACAGATAAAAGGCGGACTGGGTTCTTCCTACTGCTGTGAAAAAAAAGTCTCCTACTCCCGGATCAGAGATATTTCCTTTCTAAAGAAATGCCCAAGTCAAGTTCCTCAGCCACAATCAGAAGTTCAAGACAAAGTTCTAGGGAAAGAAAAGAAAGCAAGCACAACTTTATTCATCACACACTTGTGAAATTTCCTCTCTGCATTTAACCCATCTGGGGCAATGAACACACACACACACACACACACCCAGAGCAGTGGGCAGCCATGCTAACAGCACCCGGGGAGCAGTTGGGAGTTAGGTGCCTCGCTCAAGGCTGTCCCATATTAACCTAACCGCACGTCTTTGGATTGTGGGGGAAACCAGAGCACCCAGAGGAAACCCACACAGACACGGGGAGAACATGAAAACTCCAAACAGAAAGGCCCTTGCCGGCCGCTGGGTTCGAACCCAGAACCTTCTTGCTGTGAGGCGACCGTGCTCACCCCTACACCACCGTGCCGCCATTATGTGAAAGGCGAGAGCGCAAACACAGTCCCCCACTACCAGAAATTCTCTCATCTCATTATCTCTAGCCGCTTTATCCTGTTCTACAGGGTCGCAGGCAAGCTGGAGCCTATCCCAGCTGACTACGGGCGAAAGGCGGGGTACACCCTGGACAAGTCGCCAGGTCATCACAGGGCTGACACAGACAACCAGTCACACTCACATTCACACCTACGATCAATTTAGAGTCACCAGTTAACCTAACCTGCATGTCTTTGGACTGTGGGGGAAACCGGAGCACCCGGAGGAAACCCACGCGGACACGGGGAGAACATGCAAACTCCGCACAGAAAGGCCCTCACCGGCCACGGGGCTCGAACCCGGACCTTCTTGCTGTGAGGTGACAGCGCTAACCGCTACACCACCGTGCCGCCACCAGAAATTATGCAGTTGAGAATTCACAAAGGTCAGCACAGCCTGAGTGCAATGGCTGGGCCTCACCTTGGGCAAACCACCTTCTTGATCATGGTGTTGCCCCTGCCAGGGAGACGGTAATACTGTATCTTTTTCTCTGTTTGAACGATTGGAACCACAAACAGCGCAAACATGAACCATATTTAAGACAGATTAATCCTTGCTTACAGGAAAGACGATGTCTGGTTGTCCCCCAGTAGACGCCATCATGTGATGTGTGACGTCATGTGCAAGGAGTCTATAATATCAGCCAAATTCATCCAGATGACAGACAACTGTGTGATCAAAATATGACCATCGAAGAAGTCTCTTATGCAACTGACCATCTAAAGGTGAACAGATCTCCCAGTGCTGATGGTCCCTCTGCTGAATTTGAGGAGACCTTTCCAGAAGAGTTGGCCCCCTTTATAACTGAAGTCATATTAGAAAGTACTGAAGTAGACACTCTTCCCCCTTCAGTGACTCAGGGCTTGATTACTTTAATTCCCAAACCCAAAAACCATCTCATGTCTATTGATAACTGGCGACCTATTTTCATTCCTGAATAATGACAAGATTTCTGCCTCCATAAGTGTTAAACAAATTAAAAATGTATTAGATTCAGTTATTGATGAAGTTCAGTCAGGATTTTTAAGAAAAAAATACATATTTCTAATAATATCAGGTTTGTCCTTGATTTGATTGATTATTCCTTCTTCTGTCCTGATGACCGCTACATCCTCTTTTTGGACTTCTATAAACAGGGATGTGATTGGCCAAGGACAAAAAAAGCAGGAAAATATATAGACCCATAATGCGACACGGCAGCAGTGTGGTGTGGTATGGCGCGGCAACGACGCAGTGCAGCAACAGTGCAGCCACTACACACAGTAACCTCATTTTGACACTTTTAATGAAAAGTGCAACATGCAAACATTTAGTGCCAATTTTCATCATTGGAAAACAATTATTTTGAGGGCAAACAACCTCAAACATCAAACAATAGGTGCAGATATTAGAACAGGTGATGAGCGCACACACTCATTTTTTTCAAAATATGCACAATGTCAGTAAGTGTAGTATAAAGTCAAGAAGTGTAACAAAGTACAAAGTCAGGAAGTGTAACATGGACATAAGTGAAAAAACACTAAACTCCCTCATCAACAGCTTTAATGTCAGGGCTGTTCACTGCAAGTCTGGCCATAAGTCCAAAGTATGCTAGAAAAGATATAATAAAATAAATTATACAATTATGACACAATCCCTGCATATTTTAGCCAATAAACACAAACTGCAGTACACATGAACTTGGTCTAATCACCAGTATACTGACATTGTTATTATGCAGCATGTATGATAATGTGCTATGCAGCCAAGATGGACTATAATAATAGTTCAAGTTTTTCATCAGCATCAATGATGTTGATATTATGTTGCCTACACTGTTATGTTATTATGAACCACATTGAACATTCTGTAATTAAGCAATACAACAAGGGTGGGAGTGTGGCTGTTCCTGGATATCCTCACAGGTGTGGTTTAGCTGCAGGTATGAAGCCGGGGCTGAGAGTAATCAATGAGTATTGCTATCTTGGCAAGGCATTCCAATCATCTCTACCAACTCAACTACAGAACAGGGTATACTGTACAGCAATCCTTAAATTAAATACCTTTTTTTTACTACCTTTAGATTTTTACACCATCATGACAGAGTTGCAAGTGTTAATCAGCGACCTTTTGCAATGTGTACACAGATTAACATATATGCGATACATACTAGTGTTTCAAATGACAAACCACCAGTGAATTGCTATGACGTCGGCATCAAACTGTTGAGACCTCAGGTTTGAGACGATAATCTTGATAGGCTAAAGCCCACCATTTAAACAAACTGATGCGAATTGTAGCAGACAGAATTTCAATCAAATTAGGACACCTCTTAGTCAAAAAAATAATACCTCTACAACCAAATTTAACACTTAATTGCCTTGTTCACTTAACGTTCACTTAACGCTAACATTCTAAAACCTTAGTAACATTAGGAAGCCATCTCATGCGAATGGCTTGGCAATTACTAGGCAAACAATTTTGTTAGCTGTGGCAAATCATGTTGAATGCTGACATACGAAACTTTCCTTTCCTAAAAACAAAAAAATGCCTTTTTCCAACTATACAAGTAAATCATCTAAACACTTTCAAGAGGAGAAATGTTTACTCACTGATACCTGCCGTTTTCATTTTTTTCAACCTAGCCTGGTAGCTACACATTGACCAACCTGGCTAGTACCATAACTGGCTAACTAAAACATTTGACTAACGTTAGCATTAATACCACCGTGGCAAATCTTGGACATTGAGATCAGTGAAAAACTATTAGATAATAGACATGCAAACAAATACATGAAAACAATATTAGCATGCTACGTCACACATGAGAGTAGGGTGACAGCTGCATCCATTCCAACAACAAACTGACTACTAACGTGCGTGCGTCTTACATTACTTGACTCGGGTCACAAAGGTTACTCTCGCGTTATGCATAATGGACTTTTTTTTTTTATTATTGGCACCGCTTAACCTAGGGTAGGTTATTATGCGCACGCGTGGCTCATTGGAGTTGCCTATGGATAATGTGGTCCTACCCTAGCCTAGTAAACTAGACCCACCCGCCTAGCGGCCAAAAATATTTTTGTCTACAAGTGGGTCTAGCCTCGGACCAGATCAACAACACACCCTGGGCATCAAATCGTGCCCGCCAATCACAATGCAAGGTTTTTGTTTGGATTCTTTGGGCGGGCTTTTGCAGGAGTGACAAGGCTGCGCGACGCTGGAGAAAGCACTATTGAACAGCGCTCGTTTGACTCCGCTTTGGAATCAGTTTTAGAAGAATTAGACTTGGAGTTTTCATTGAAACATGAGCAGGAAGAGGCTCTCCGCTCATTCCATGATCGCTGAAGCTTCACCAAAACACTCGACCCTCCAATGGTGTCCCTCTCCACATGCTGTTTGTTTACCCCATAGACATATAAACAGACGCTGCATTGAGCTGGTGGCCCGTTGCTGGGATACGTCAGAGTGTCCGTCATATTGGATGTGGCAAATCTTCCCCATAAACCAATGCAAGGAAATAGACTGAACTTCATAAAGCCCCTTTCTACAATAATGTTTACCTCGATGCCTTTTATTCACCCATTAAGACACACACGTATATATTTGGGAAACAAACAGGCATCAAAACAACATATATAACTTTTAATGTGATGGTTATAAATAGTGTGCAAAATACCCGTCAATATTCTGAATGACCGCCAAACGGAGTTCGGCCAGGTTCTAACGTCATATCAAAACAAAATACATCACTGATTCCTTCACATTCAGAAAGGTTAAAAACATTCATCATACATTCAAAAACGTTCATCATAGAGTGGCACTGTATTATCTAATTCTCACTGCTTATAACTATACACCTCCCCGGTGGAGATGAGCTGGGAAACTGAAGACCGAAGGAACAGTATTGAAAAGTATTTTTCCAGTCTCACCTGTGAAAGGTAATCCCATGTGATCTCGTTTGGACGGTAAACCTGTTGGTACAGTTAAACACAGCACATGAATGAGGCATCTTTATTCTCAGCTACTGTCTAGACGCTATACCAGAGACGGTTGAAGAATCTCCACTTTGCCACATCCAATATGGCGGCGAGGATGACGTATGATTCTACGCAGAAGGTGGCGTCTATGTCTATGGTTTACCCTCCCCCACTGCTTTCTGTCGCTCTGACTACGTCACAGTCACTGTTGCGGTGATTGGTCAGAGCGTGGGCCTATACGCACAGAGACAGTTTGAAAGACAACGGGTTGTTCCTACCCACACCCTTCGGAAATGTCTACGACCGAGACCAGACTAAATATTCACATTTAGTCTGGCTTTCCAGGCTAGTCCTACCCCCCCCCCAAAAAAAACAACAATTTGCATGATTCACGAGGGTCGCATTTTTATGCCTGAAAATCCGGAATTCCGGAAAAATCACATCCTCGAACAATACTGCATGCCATCAATAAACCCGCTAGAAGGGAATAGAATAGGGGGAAAAAAAAAAAAAAGTGTCCTGTATGCATAATATTTAAATAATATTGGCTGGCATCGAGTGGTCTATCAAATATATTCCATTCAGCGAGCATGATACTGAACAAGTCGAAGACAAGTAGCTGAATGGAACATAGCTGATAGATCACGAAAAAAGCCAGCCAATATTATTATTAATGCACATTCGATGGAACAATTATAGATTTTACAAAAAGTTAAGAACGGGGGCCTTTCAGGTGTTCAGTGCAGCTTTCGCTTTCAAAATTCTCTCAAAATCTTCTGCCTTTAACGAAGCAAACCTGGCGGCCATGTTTGTTTACAAACTGTCCCAGTTGCTCACTTGTGCGGAAGTTTTACACGTAATACGCATCTTATTGTATTTTCAATTCACTGCAACAGGTTACTGCGGGCGCCGCTGGCAGAACAGAGAAATGCAGATACACTTCTCATTGAATATTCGCATCATGTTGTCTTGACAACCATGCAATGTCGTAAACCATATTCAACGCTCATTCTCCATTGGGTAGAGTGACGTGATAGACGTAGGATAAGTGATACGCTAACAATATTGCATGCTATCAAACCAAATGAACGAAACCTGCTAGAAGGGAATAGAACACGTTTTTATTCCATTGAAAAAGTGTCCTGGAAGTAAAATAATTCCCGATATTTCACTCCGATGAGGTCACTCCCAGTGATTTCCTGTTGACTGGATGCATGTTTGTCAACATGGTGAACCGGTTCAAAATTACGATTCTTCTGATTAACTTGAGGATTTTTTTTTTTGTGTGGATGTATCAATATATTATAAAGATCAGGGGTTCCCAAACTTTTCCATGCCAAGGCCCCCCAAACAGCATTAGCTTCTGGCCGGGGACCCCCTTTGCAAAACCACAGACAGACAATGCTACAAAATATGTAAAGAAACATCAACTTTTAGAATCTTTTCTCTTACTTTTATTCCATAGAGATCTTGCAGTCACGTGACCGGAAAGTACACAGCCGCCATCTTGTCGGTCAACAGCACAGCTGAATACTGCTGCACTCGTGTACAGAATGGATCAATTTCAACCGACGGACTACACGGCTCATTTTTCTAATGAACAGATAACTAGATATATGTCTAAAATAAACGATCTACAGATTAGTGACCCTTATGCCTTTCCGGACGGAGTTTTCACGACCGTGTCAGTGGATATGGAACTGCCAGAGGTGGAATACCCGGACGTGTATAATTACCTCATCAACTTTCCCTCGCTGTTCCAGTGGTGAAGCACTGCGTGCTTATAAATCTCTGGACAGTTTTCTTTACAGAAATTCAGGATTTGTCAGCGACTCAGATGTGGCATCTTGTAAACAAGAAAATGATCCTCACTGGATGGGTAAGTCACTTAAGTATTGAGTATAGCACTGACCAGCCAATTATAGAACAGAATAAGGTAATTCCAAATCGTCCGTGTTGTTTACCTGGCGTTGGAGAGGTAGAGGCTTAGCAGTGGAGGTTTGAGTGGCTGTTTTCTGAGCTTAGTCAACAGGCCGGCTCTGAAGCCTCGCTTTTGCTTCCGCTCCCGGCACCGCCTCCTTCGCTTTGCTTCCAATAACAATCCACGGAGACCCCGCTGGTCTCGCTATCTCGTCCGGAATGTTTTTTTTTTTTTTCTCGTCCGGAAATGTTGTGCATGCGATGGAAATCGCTACAAACCGTCATTTTCTGCTGGAAACCAATGTCCAGTAAGTCCATACGGTTGTAGTGGATATTGAAGTCCGGTACAGACGAACAACACGCAAAAATACACACAAAAAACATAAAAAACGTGCACAGGTAGGGAGAGCTTGTAGCTGCAGCCGTTGTAGTAGAATTGTATATAGTAGGGTTTTCCAGAAGAAAAGGTAGAAGTAGAACCAGAAGTAGAAGGCGGAAATATGGCGTTTGACCGAGAAGATGGCGTCTGTCACAATCTGGATCGGCTATGACGTCACATGCAAGTGCTCCATAGTCAATAATTGTTATATTTGTTTAGCATAAGAATATTATTAACTAACATGTTTTCAACACAAATATTTTCGCACTGAACAATAAACTGTATAACCTCCTGTAGTACCTGATTCAACTCGTTATCCATCCTTTTTGCGACCAGTGCCTCGCGATGGAGCATGCAGTGTGTGGCCACTACATGCAGGGCCTTCTGCTTAATGAGCGCGGTCACTCCACTGATCTTCCCGGTCATTGCCGCGGCTCCGTCCGAACACACCCCCACACAATGGGTCCAGTCCAATCCGTTAGACTCGATGTAATCGTCCAAAACCTGAAAAATGTCTTTCCCAGTAGTTCTTCTTTCAAGTGCTTTACAAAATAGTATTTCCTCCACAAATCTTTCCTGTGAAATAAATCTGATGTACACAAGCAGTTGGGCCTCATTGGATAAATCTGTGCTCTCATCCAGCTGAAGTGCGAAGTATTCGCTGGCTTTCACCTGCTCCAACAGCTGAGCAGATACGTCTTGAGCCATGTCACCAATCCGTCGGCTCACGGTGTTATCAGAGAGTGGGACAGCATCGATTTTTTTGGCAGCATCCTCACCAAGCAATTCTCAGACAATGTCTTTGGTGGCTGGTAAAATCAAATCTTCTCCAATTGAGTGAGGTTTAGCACGAGCAATGTGGTACGAGGCTAAAAATGATGCCTTCAGGGCCCGCTCGGGGACAGTAGCTTGCTGGGTGAATGCAGCAGATTGCCTGACCAAATGCTCTTCTTTGCGTCTGAAGAAATCTACTGTTTTTTCGGCATCTGTCGGATGTTTTTGTTCCAAGTGACGCTGAAGTTTCGAAGGTTTTAAGCACTCGTTTGACAGGGTCTCCAGACAGAGGACGCGTTTCGGGCAATCATGGCCATTTTTCTGTATGGCTGTAAAGCCATACTTAATGTATGCTGCGTCATATTTTCGGATTTTAGTTGGCCAGGACTTCTTAGTTTTTTTCGCAGCAGTGTCCTCAACAGCAGGGCTGTTGGTTTGTTCCTTCGGTCTCTTCAAAAACCTGTCCATGTTGCACTAGCAATACACTAGCTTGAGGAGCAAAGCAGCTTGATAAATGGCGCAAACCGCAACGTCACAGGCAATCGGAGAGATGAGCATGGCAAACAACGTTTTGATATGATGTATTATTAATAATTATATTTTATAATAATGATTAAAAAACTAATTACAATATATTTAATAATATTTTTAAAAAGTATATTTTTTTCCGCAATTTGTTATAGTCCCTCCAACTTTGAGGCCCCCCTAGCGCCCCCTGGCGGCCCCCACTTTGAAAACCACTGATAAAGAACATTACACAGTGGCACAAAGATATGAAGTTTATCTTCTTGTGAATATGTTCACCAGTCAAACTTCATATCTTCGTGCAACTGTATAATATCCTCTCTCTATTTTTTTATACATTACATATAATTTATAATAAATGTTTTAAACACACTTTGAAGCCTTGTACTCAGATGGGTAAGCTTGACAATGTCTCAAAAGCATTTCCTTGTTCAACAGCCTTCATCTCTGGATATTTCCGTCTCTAAATTCCCACAAGCACTCGACTCAATTATGCATTTACACAAACCTAAAAAATATCTGGTCTACAGCACAGGTTTCCGAGTCCTACAGTAGGCCATATCCTGCACATCCGAGTGTTAAAAATCACCCAAATCAAGTCAGAACTGGTTGTTGATTAGATAATTCATTTAAGTAAGGGGGGGTTAAATGTGCAAGTCAGGAAATATTCCATGACCAGGACTGAACCTGTGGTCTCCAGAAACCAGAGCATTTTTCTTTCATGGAGCTGGTGGTGTTTGGATGCATTTGCCACACACTAACCTCAGGAATAGGGGCGTTGAGGCCAGGAATCTTGAGATTGGGGTAGGACGGGGGAGGACCGTATCCCTGCATCGCAATAAGCCATGGAGGAGGAACCTTATGGGAGTTCTACAGAGAAAGAGAGAGAGATCGCTATTCACAACATAGCTGTGTCAGAAATGGAGATCATCAGGGGAAGAAACGTATGACAAAAGTCTGCTCATGCATGCGCATGCAGTTTGAAAACAGCAGAACAAGCGGTTCTCCACATCTGCAGCACCCTCTGCTGGATAAAGTGCACCAAGTGTTGAAAAGGGTGGGTACAATGGAGAAAGGTACCATTTGTTTTTCTTCTCCGAACCAAATAACGGCACCAAAAACACCATGTTCAGTAGCGAGTTGGAGCATTTCATCTGAACAACTACACTCAGATTTAACTTAAACCCTTCACTGTCTGCTTAAAATATAAGCGGTTACCTAAAAATCAGGAAAAGCCTTGGTGTACAAAAACACACAAAGTCGTTATTATTGTTCCATTTATTTCCCCAAACAGTGGAAATGATCACATCCCATCACCTCCACTTATGCGTGACCCTTCACTAGCAGACAACGACTTAAAAAAAAAAAAAGGACACACAGGACCCAAACAGTGCTGAGAAAGTACAACTTCTTTATTAAAAAATAGGTTTAAAAATATAAAATTTTAATCTATAATATTCTCTTATTATAAAAGCAACACCAATAATTTGGTTGGCCAACACGAGACACATGCAACTTGGCTTAGAGTACAAGGATAAAGAAAATCACAAAGAAGGGTAGAAGTCTTCACTCACTGGTTACACCCTTATTAAATTCACATCAGTCCATTAATTCACAGCAACATGACCCAAAGTCAGATAAAAAAAAAAAACATACACACTTAAGAGGATTCAAAGCACTGCACACTATATATCACTCTTGTTAGAACACAACAAACCCAGTGAGGATTCTCCCAAAACAAACAAAAAAAAAAAACAAAGCAAATTCTATGCTCCCTGACCCCAGGGTAGTATATATAGCAGTTACATATGCCAAGGCTAGATGAGCACTCAGTGAAATTCCTAACCAAGGAAACCCGCACGATCCAAAAAAACAACAAAATAATAAAAATATAAAACAAATGAAAGCAAAACAGTGACTATTAACATTCTGCCACCACTGTACACCGTCCTGCGCTATGGTGGCGTCGCGCCAATTAGCTTACTCCAGCTCCCGGCCCAACTTCCCCGCTGGTACGACTTGCATCTGACCACACAAACCACCGAGGGCACACCACATGCGTCTTATTGGCTTCTCTCAGATACCAGCTATACCAACAACCATACACGTTGAAGGCTAGTAATTTCGCCTCACTGTTGGAGTAACATTTCGAAGCTTCAAAAGTTTCACTCGTAGTGTAACTACAGACTTCTAGACCTCACCAGCCAACTTGACGATGGTGCCCTGGCGAATGCTACAACTCATGTACTGCAACCCGCTAATGAGACCAAACAATACTTTGGGACCCAACGTGAGATTTCAAAGGCTCTCTATGAGCGTCAAAGTAAAAGTCTCCCACTTACAGCTACTCCATTCTGCCGATTACACATGTATTAATGTACCGTATTTTTCGGACTATAAGTCGCACTTTTTTTCATGGTTCGGCTGGCCATGCGACTTGTACTCCGGTGCAATGTGTTTTTTTTCACCGTGAGAGGGCGCTATGTAGCTTTGCATGCAAGTATGTGCCGTGTTCTCTATTAATACCACTGAAAGAAAAAAAAAAGTTACAACTGACAACAAAACAAATTAGCATTAGAACAACAACAACAACAACAACGACTGAACAGAAATATGCCGCCAAAAAGAAAATCATATACTGCTGAATTCAAGCTGCAAGTAATTAAATATGCAGCCGAAAATGGTAATAGGGCAGCTGAACGAAAGTTTGGATGCAGTGAAAAACTTGGTAGGGACTGGAGAAAAGCAGAGGATAATTTGAAGAGAATGAAGAAAACAAAAAAAGCTAACCGAGGGCTAAAGGCTAGATGGCCACGTTTAGAAGAGGAGGTATACAAATGGGTCCTCGAACAACGCGCTGCCGGGAGAGGCCTGTCAACTGTGCAGTTACGGCTCCATGCTCAGGTAATTGCCAAGGCAATGGATATAGCGGACTTTGCAGGGGGTCCGTCTTGGTGTTACCGCTTTATGCAACATAACCGCCTCTCTATCCGAGCACGGACAACCGTGTGTCAAAAACTGCCGGCCGACTTCCAAGTCAAAATCGATAACTTCCGCGAGTTTCTGACAAATGAAGTAGCTGAGCACAACGTGACACCAGACCACATCATCAACATGGATGAAGTCCCCCTTACATTTGACATCCCCATGGGCCGAAGTGTCACAGAAAAGGGGGTAAAGACTGTGAACATAGGGACAACGGGTCATGAGAAGTCACACTTCACAGTGGTGCTGGCATGCTGTGGAGACGGAACGAAGTTGCCTCCCATGGTCATCTTCAAACGCAAAACGATGCCGAAAATTGAATGCCCCCCCTCAGTTGTCCTGGCCATGAATGAGAAGGAGTGGATGGACCAGGACATGATGAACGTGTGGCTGACAAAGTGCTATGCCAAGCGTCCGGATGGGTTCTTCAAAACACGCAAGGCCCTGCTTGTGATGGACAGTATGCGGGCGCACATCACACCACAGTTTAAAGAAAAATTGAAGGCTTTCAACTCCATCCCTGCCATCATTCCTGGAGGCTTGACAAAAGTGCTCCAGCCACTGGACATCTCGGTGAACCAGAGCTTCAAGGCAGTTCTGCGACAACTGTGGGAGCAGTGGATGATTGATGGGGAACACAGCTTCACGGCAACCGGGAGGATGCGCCATGCAACTTTCCTTGATGTCATCGGGTGGATTGACAAAGCATGGGCTTCAGTGACAATGGAAACCATCCTGTCGGGGTTTCGAAAGGCTGGAATAGCTGGAGCTGATGCCGAGTCTGACGACAGTCACGCAGAAGAGGAAACGGCGCTTCGTCTGCCGCTGGAGTTGGCAGAGTTGTTCAGAAGCGACACCGAGGATGAGGAATTCAATGGATTTGCTGATTTGGAGTGAAATCGTCAGCTTGATAAACTTGATTGACCTGTGTTTTATTATTAATGATAGGCCTATAGTTATTTAAATAAGTTATGTAATGATTTTAGGCCTATAGGCTATTGAATAACTTGATGTTACGGTACATATTCAGCCAGTTTTTCTCTGGGCTATTGTAAATGATTTTGTTTTGCATTTTTAAAAATAACTCTCCTTCCAAGATGAACTTTATTCTTCGTCTCTGATGTTATGGTGTTAATGGTCTGAATAACGTTTAATGTTTTTATCTGATATGACGTTAACTGGCAGGCGCACTTTCTGCCTGTTTTTTTCTCTGAGCGGTTGTTTTTTTTTTTTTCACTAGACGGTTGTTTTTACTACCGTACCTGTCTTTGGAGATGATATACCTATAGCCTACTTGGCCTCTGATTTGATGAAATAAAATTCAACAAAAATGAAGAATGACACTCCTCGATGATGACTACAGCTTTAATAACACAGATGAAAGAGCCATGGGGCGATAATAAGCCCTACCGTAAAAATATTCTAAAAGCAAACTGATTAATGCATCAGTAGTAGGCTACTAATATTAGTTATAATAATAATATAGGCTATTAGTAATAACGATAGTGATAGTATTAAAGATAGTAGTAGATATTTAAAATAATCAGACGAGGCTACTTACAGGGCAAAGGGCGCGTTATCACTGCTCAGCTGTTCGTTTATTAAATAAACAATGCAGTCGCGCAGTAACCACGCGCCGCTTATCAGATAGAATCACAGATTCTATGGATAGAATAACCCTTCAAAAAAGTGCGACTTGTAGTCCGGTGCGACGTATAGGTGTTTTTTCGTCTTCATAATGCATTTTTTGGCTGATGCGACTTAAACTCCGGAGCGACGTATAGTCCGGAAAATACGGTAATTTAATTTCACAGTAAAGATATTGTTCTTTCAGGATTTACTTAAAGGAGAACTGAAGTCATTTTTAAACTTACTTTATTTCTTAATTAACGTGTTCAATTGTGTTTTCGGTTTTAGTAACCTTATATCGTGACTCGTATTGGCAACTAATTGCAATTAAATATTATACTTATTGGCCTATTCGGTTTTTAGCCATGCTGAATTTAGTTCGTTTGGTCCACGGCAGGTGTCGCTTATCTTCACGAGACTTCAAAATGTGAAGTGTCAGCCAGGTGTCAGTGCCGCCATTTTGAAAACTGTTTTCCCAAATGAAGTATTGCACAAAAACGAGTTTAAATGACGATTACTGCCTACTTTTTTCAAACTTTCCTGATTGCTATCAAAACAAACAAAACTTCCAGCTTGATTACGTCAGCATTCGAAAGAGGGTGCGCACGTCTTTTGACAATGTTGGCAGATGTTGGTCACTTTGATTTCCGCTGTACGTTTTACTTCTGTGCTACGATGTCTTGCACAGGTCTCAACGAATCTCGTTTATGCCCATCGCTTGGACATATGGACTGATATTAGAGAGCGTATTTCAAAACACCCATAACTTGCTATAGCAGTGACAGAATAGCGATCAGAAATGCATTCTGATATTTAATAAAATGGGAGAAATAGAATTTTGATGATAAAAAAAAAAAATTTTTTTTGCCTTCAGTTCTCCTTTGGGGGCGGCACGGTGGTGTAGTGGTTAGCGCTGTCGCCTCACAGCAAGAAGGTCTGGGTTCGAGCCCCGGGGCCGGCGAGGGCCTTTCTGTGTGGAGTTTGCATGTTCTCCCCATGTCTGCGTGGGTTTCCTCCGGGTGCTCCGGTTTCCCCCACAGTCCAAAGACATGCAGGTTAGGTTAACTGGTGACTCTAAATTGACCGTAGGTGTGAGTGTGAATGGTTGTCTGTGTCTATGTGTCAGCCCTGTGATGACCTGGCGACTTGTCCAGGGTGTACCCCGCCTTTTGCCCGTAGTCAGCTGGGACAGGCTCCAGCTTGCCTGCGACCCTGTAGAAGGATAAAGCGGCTAGAGATAATGAGATGAGTTCTCCTTTGATATACACTGTTTGCTCTAGTTACCAGTAAATTTGACATTTGAAATAGCTTTTTAGGACTGTGATAGTGGAGAGGCGGGGTCTCCTTCGACACCTGTGTGCAAACGGTGCCTCAAGTTGTGTGTGATGGGCGGAGGCAATATCTACCCTGATGAAACATTAGACGCACATACATCCCAATTTGTACAGAGAATTCCAGGAACGGAAGCTGCGCATTATGATGGGTACTGAACTTCGTCCATGGTTGGCTTGTTCAGGAAATTTCCTGTCCTGAATCTAGCTAACAGTTTAGCTGCTCTAAAGTTACACAGGGTTAACTGGCAGCCAGCCACTGTGATGATCACGCATTAATACGCTTTAATTTTAAAACGCATCACGTTCACTACATTCACACGCAGCATCTGCATCACTGCGGAGTTTTCAAGCTCCGAAAATGGAGACGGGGGGGGGATGCTCCTAGATATCATTTTAGTGTGGACGGGCAAAAACAGGACGTTTGGAAACAGTGACGCAGAGACCCACGTTCGCTTCCTGATTGGGTCTCAGTTATGACACATCTTTCCCCAGATTCGTCAGCCATCACATGACCCTTTCCCAGAAGAAAACAAACGAGATCAGCTGTTTATCCCAGCATGCCCAGTGTACATGAATGGTCATGTGGTGTGCGCGCGTGTTTGTATCAACAGAGATCATTTCTGATACGGAGCTAAACACACTCATCTGAACAAAGACTCTATTTAAAACGCTGTTTTAAAACATTAACGCAGATGGATCCTTCGTCTATTTCGCAGTCTGCTCCTTCCTTAATTAATTCACGAATGAAAGAATAACGATGCTTTGGAAATAACCTTAGGTCAGATATTTGTAAAAGTTAACCGACTTATAAATCCTTCTTTCTACACCTGTCACTCATTTAATGCAGTGTTTAAACAACACAAATTTTGAAGTTTAACTTAACAGTTTGTATGAATATTTATTAGTACACTGGTAGCAAACTAGTACCGTTACCGTTCTACCACGCCAGGTACCGAGCCAACACTAATATGCACATGGGGAACATAAACACACCACGCAAACGAGATCAACATGAAGAACTCACAGGGCCGGTGGGCATGCCCAGAGCGATCCTCAGCTCATCAGACAGATCTCCAGGTTTCTTCTCCTTCAGCCGCGTCTCAAACTCCTTCCCCTGAGAGACGGAGCGCAAAGCAGAACCATGAGGAGGAGTCACACAAAAGGCACGAGAGAGACACAGAGCATGAATATACGAAATCCTTTTTCTGAAAACACGTTCCAGAGAAAGGTCAGCGCTACTCAAACAGTCGGCATTTTTTCACTCAGGGTACACATTTGGAGAAATAAGACGTTATGCAGGTGTATTTAAAAAAGAAAAAAAAAAGTCATGTTTCTTGTATTAAACTTATGTTTACATTAGTGTCATCGGATCACCACAGAGAACAATTTTTAAATTGTTTCCATGTTGATTCATTTTTTTATGCCTTTTTGGTCCATTTTGGCATGTTCTACTGCTCCACTGAACTATACATCATACAAAACCCCACATTTCTAGTGCATTTTGTGCTACAAGATTGATATGAAATGATAATGTAGCTTCTCTGCTTCATTTAATATATGCATATAAAGGAGTCATTTATCACCCGGCAAAAATTTTGCAGTTCTTTAATAATGTGTCCGTCGTTATGCCAAATGACGTTTTTGGTCAGTGTTCTCAAAAAGGAACCCAAAAACTCAATCACGGATTCTTTTAATGCTATCCATTTTGGTAGTTTCAATCTCTATACACGTCGGAATAATGCACAGAAAAATGTGTTGACTGTAAGGCACCGACACCTTTCAGCGTTGATTGAAAAGGTTCACTGGGATAATGGAAAAAGCAACGTAGTCTCCGTAGCCCTCTCTAAACTCGGGGTTTAATCAGGGTTAAAGAATTTCCCGTAATGTTTTTATAATTACCATGAGAAGTAAAGGTATAAAAATGCTTTTAGTCATTACAGACTTGAAGTAATTGCACGGAGTAGTGGTTTAATTGAGAAATTTAGTCTCCGTAGCCCCCAATTCTTCGTTAGGCGTTTCTTCGTTAGAAAAGATATTTGATTCTTTATTCGTACAATTGTTCATTCAATAAAGAACTAGGTAAAATATCCAAATCACTTCTGTTAGCAGTATTTTTGTTTTATTGCATAATAAAATGTGAAAAAAAAATTGCTCTTAGCGATCAAAATTCAGGAGTGTCATTTCATAATATTTCCAATAAAATAAATGTTATTTCCCAGCTGGGAGGTCCGCATGGTGAAATACGGTGACAGAGGTCTTGAAAGTACTGACTGAGGCCCTCTGGGCCGGGATCACGGTATTTCACCATACGGCCCGACCTTAAGCTGGTAAATAATATTTATTTTCTTTACCAAATTCTAACAGAAAACGAGAGCGTCCGAAAGGGAAAACCGAGCCGAGCCGCCATTTTGAATCCTCATTCACGGCTGTAATGCAAATGGCTTCCTCCTCGGTATACAAGTGCACTTCCATGGCAGGAAAAAAACTACATTTTGCCGCCTATGTAGTGCCCTATTTATACAAATAGGAGTCATTCAGGATTCAGCCATGTTTTTGCTCGGCGTTAGCAACAGTTAGAGGTTTTTAGCTTTCTACTGAAATGTTTTCTTTTATTTCTTCTTCCTCAGGGTAGTAAAACTCGCTTTCGCTGTGAACACTGTCATTATTGCTATCCATGCTGTAAAATTAATGCTATTCTCCTGAGAAATGCTGGCAAACATTTATAAGATTTTTAATACTTATAAATAAATCTTATTAAAAAAAAAAAAAGTTTACAAAAAAAATGCTACCATGTTTGTTGTTGTGAACAAGCGAGTCGACAGAGGTCCGTAACCGGGGTCCGCTCGCCAGCCAATCAAAGCGCAGGATTTGGACCGCGAAAAAAATAAATCTAGTTATACCTTTAAAATTTATATATTTATAATGGTCTTGATCAGGGGTGTCAAACCTGATCCATAAAGGGCCTTGTGGCTGCAGGTTTTCATTCCAGCCATGCAGCAGCACACCTGACTTGGCTCATTCAATCAACTGAACTGTCTTCACACAGTCAAATACTTGCAGCCACACCCACCCTTGATTAAAGGGTGGGTGTGTCAGTTGATTGAATAAGCCAAATCAGGGTGCTGCTGCATGGCTGGAATGAAAACCTGCAGCCACACGGCCCTTTATGGATCAGGTTTGACACCCCTGGTCTTGATCAACAGGCCATAGCTTCTGAATCAGATGAGGAGACCTCATGAAATTTTCACACTGTAATATTAAGATATGTGGAAACAAAATGCACCGACTAAAAATCTGAAAACCAAACTTTCAAAAAAAAAAATTACCATTTTGGAACAGAAACGTGTACCCTGAGTGAAAAAAAATGCAGAGTTAAACATGAGAAAGGCCAGTGCATTACCTCGTAGTACAGGTCTCCATGGATGGTGAGCTTCGGCTTGATCTGCCACTTGAAGAAGGCGTCATGGAGCTTCTGGTAGTCGATGTCAATCTTTCCCATCTTTGGGCGAACTTTCTCTCGCATTTTGGTCTTCATAGTTTTTGCATCCTCCTGTTGAAAGGACAGAAACATTGAGCCGGTATAACCTTTCCTTTCCTCACATTTTATTCAAAAGCACAGGGGGAAGGTTACACTGGACTGCAACAGCATGGAATTCCAATGAAAGGAACAGCAAAGCTGATTACATGTGTGGAGCACAAACACCAACCGGTTTTCCTCTTCAGTTAGTGTTTGAATTTCAACAACCTCTCTTACAGCCTTTAAAACCGACAAAGATCCTTCAGGATTTTCTAGATCAGTAAATCATTTTGAACTGTTAAGCCAGTATCTCACTGGGCTGCGACAGCCTGCGACTAGCTGGAGACACAATTGCAATAAAATATGCGAATTTCCACTTGGAATCGCACCAAATTGATATTTGCATATTTTACCGCAAGTGTTGTGTCTCCAACTAGTCGCAGGCTGTCGCAGCCCGGCTTTCCCTCAGCAGGCAGGGAAGGAGAGGAAGCCTCATGGAAACTGACTTGAGAAGGGTTCGTGACGGCTTTGCGACACCGGCGACGCGTTTGCGGCTATTTTGAGAGAAATTTCGTCGCGCGAATTTTTTGAACATGTTCAAAATTTCAGCGACGAAGGAGCGACACTTTGCGACTCATGCGAGGAAATTGAGAAGCTCTGCCAATGTTTCAAGACACTTTTGAAACTCTCTCGCAAATGACGTTCGCAATTTGTCGCAGCCGAGTGAGATACTAGCCTTAGGGCGTTCCATCTGAGATGAAGATCATGACGAGAGCAGAAAGCATGTAGCAGCTCCACACACACACACACGGTGAAACTGCAGTATATTTGCACTAACAGGTCACAGGGATTATGGTCTGGCACTAGTGACGAGATACATCAGGCCACAATGTTAACTTTTTGAGGCCATTTGAGGTGTCAAAAGTTTTTACCCCCTTGAATTTCCTTTTGCCCTAAAATTTTGCGGTATTTCGGCAAGTTTTCAAGTACACGGTTCAAGGCAATACTGATATGTTTTCTAGCGGTAGAATTGAGTTATCTAGACAAAAGTACATGTTTAAAAACATTTTTTTAAAATTATTTTTAAGAACATTTATTTCTGCAACAGAACAAGACAAGCCCTGAAAACATGACACAATCAATATCATACTGTATGTACAGTACTACTATATAATACGTCTTTTTATATAGGAGTTTAGGACACAAACACACTGTTTTGCCGATAACAATGACGAGCAATCCTGCAAACATGAATTATAAAACAGGAGTCTGTCCTGCAGTACTGATTTGCCATTGCATTTAGGAGGCAATTAAACCACCCGTCCTCCTCATTTACTGTAGAGGGTGTGGTTTACTATTTGAGACACAAAAGCACGTCTTTCCATTCATTGAATACTTACCACGAGCTTTTTACACACATGCACGACTATTTGCTCTTCAGCCTTTTAGCAGGATATACAGGTTAAAAAATAAACATCAAAATGTAGAATTGAAAACTATTTGTTTCAACTGATCCTTCAGTTTCACAGAAACAGCAATAAAAAGATGACTTTTTTTGAGCAGCGATTGCAAAATTGCTTTATATTTATACTCAAGAATCCTTCACGCACAGGACAGGCATTTTACAAGGAACTTTGGTATGTCGCAGCCGGGGCCTGAACCTGCGACCTCCTGCTCAGGGGGGCAAACGCTCTACCACTGAACCGCCGCGGAGTTTTAAGAACGGGGAAAATTCTTGCGAATCAACATCTTTAATGTAACTTCTTATTCACGTAACAGGGCTCGACATTAACGGTTGTCCGCGACAAGTGATCCTTTATGTCGGACAAGTTCATCGTCTCAGTTACTTGTCTGATCGGACAAGTGCCAAAATACGCCGATATTCGGGTTACATATCAAATTTATCAGTTTATTCACATGATTTCCGAAGTATCTCACTCGACATATTGTTTTGATGAATCGCCGGATGTTTCTCTTCGGAAAGAGCGATGTGCGCATGCGCAATATTCCACTTGCGAAACCGGCCAATACCGCTTTGTGTATCTGAGCTGAAAAGTAAACGGTCGTTTATCAGACCCTCCAGGATTTCGCGATGTTGCAATTTGCAACTTGAACGCAAATTCAACCAATCCCCGTGAATTCAGGGTGGTGTTGCGATTATATCCAATCACCGCAACTTTCCCACAAATTTGACCAATCGTTGGCGTCGTCTTGAGGTGACGTCGACAAACTACCTTCCGCCTTACTTCCGTGTTTCCGTTCAAGAGAAGCAGCATGTGCGAGTCAGTGTTTATGTAGGCTTAAATTCTGTTACTGAAAGTGTGTTATGTTTACAGTGAAGGACTGTGTGCACTTTACTTTTTTTTTTTACTTAATACAAGAAGTTAATGGATGCCAACATTTTTGCCAAAATGGTATTTTATTTTCCATTGTTTAGGCAGCTTCAGCATCATACTGTGAGATTCTGTTCAAATTGTTTTTTTTTTTTCTTCTATGAAGCCTGAGACATTTATTTTATTAGTTTATAATTGTTTAATTTAGTCTTCAGGAGAGACTGCCTGCACACAGTACTAATATTAATAATTTTTTTCTTACATGAAAGCTGAGGCATTTATATTATATTTTAAGGTAACTTCATGTTGTGCTGTGAGGTTCTATGCACTTTAGCTTTTGAACCAACAGGTGCATTTGGATAAGTAAAGCCTATTTTTCTGCATTTTTGTAGTCCTGGTAAAGTTGTTTATAGGACCATTTCTCAGTGTCTTTGTTTTTTTTAATCAATAGTTTTTCAGTAATAACTTAATATTTAACATACTCAATTTTAATCACAAAAAGAGAAAATCGCAACAATTTCTCGCAACTTTCACTTCCTCCCACAATGTAATCGCAACAAAAACCTAAAAAACACCGCAACCATTAAATACCATACAGGAGCCACACTGAATAATTAGACAACAATTAATCAGTGGAGGATATATATTCAAAGTTAATAATTTAAAAATGAAAATATACTGTATAATTTTAATTTTCTGGTTTTCAATTTCTCAGAAATAAATTAATGATTGATGGAGTCCAATTTTTTTTCTGCAGTGAATAGATTGCGTTAAAGTAATTCTGGTGAAATTAGTTTATTACAAATAGTTTTTGTGTTTTTTTTTTTCTCAAATTTTTCTTCGGACAAGTCAACTTCACATTCGGACAAGTAAATTTCCTTTCAACTTGCCCGACAGGACAAGTGGTTTCAAAAGTTAATGTAAAGCCCTGCGTAACATCTACCCCTTTTCCACAAAATCAGTTCCAGGGCTGGTTCGGGGCCAGTGCTGGTGCTGGTTCACAACTCGTTTAACTTGCGAGTCAGCTGAGAACCAGTTTGCTTTTCCATAGCTCACGGTGCTAAGGGAAGCCTGCATTACGTCGCTGTATACGTCAGTTACGTCGCTACGTTTGCAAAAACCTTGGCGCGAATATCGAAGCAAAAACACCACAGAAGAAGCAGCAGCAGCAACAATAAATGACTTCGCGTTTGTACAGCTGCTGCTTCTCGTCGCTTAAAAATGGCGATCTTTCGCGGTCTTATTGTTGTTGGTCTTAACAACTCTGCCCCCCGCTGACGTAAGCGGTTCTTTCCTCTGGCCCAGCAGAGAGTTGGTGCTAGCCTGGAACTGGTTTTTCTGGCCCAGAGCCAGTTCTTTGTCAGGTGGAAACAGAAAACCCGGTTCCAAACTAAGCACTGGCCCCGAACCAGCCCTGGAACTGCTTTGGTGGAAAAGGGGCAATTGAGACCGACAGAACACTTCCACTCGAGTTTTTTTTTTTTTCAATGCTCAAAGCGAATAACTGAGCGGGTCCACATTAAAAACACAACTAAAGAGGAGGGGGAAAAGGGTTTGGAACATGATTATCCACAGCAATGCTTTTATCCTGGGTATAACTGGACGAGGTGGACATAATTGCTCTCAAAGCTGTTCATGAGTCACACATTAATAGAGAACATCATCTACATCTGAGGTCACTGGTCAAATAAAACATTTGCCCATAGTTTATCAGGACCAGAAGCTACACAATCCAAAGATGATTGTGAATATATAGTAAATGCATGCAAGTAACCGAGTGGTTCACCTTCTCCTGCAGGGCTTCTCTCATCTCCTGGATCCCGGTGCGTTTGATGAACTCAGGCAGCTCGAAGGGTGGTTTCTCGATACCCCTCTTCCCCTGCAGGTACTTCCTCCTGAAGCACCAGTGGCGTGGTACGGGTACAGTGTTCCTCGTGGCCTTCAGGTGCACCAGCAGCTTGGGCTCCTGCGCAGTCACATCATGCATCTCCACCACGTCTGGACGAGCCACCAGCTAGCGAACGAGAGGAAATGGTGATCAAAGATTACACATCGTGTATACATGGATAACTCAGGCTTTATATGTCTACATATACATCTTTGTGTGGGGCAGCACGGTGGTGTAGTGGTTAGCGCTGTCGCCTCACAGCAAGAAGGTCCTGGGTTTGAGCCCCGGGGCCGGCGATTTCTGTGCGGAGTTTGCATGTTCTCCCCGTGTCCGCGTGGGTTTCCTCCGGGTGCTCTGGTTTCCCCCACAGTCCAAAGACATGCAGGTTAGGTTAACTGGTGACTCTAAATTGACCGTAGGTGTGAATGTGAATGTGAATGGTTGTCTGTGTCTATGTGTCAGCCCTGTGATGACCTGGCGACTTGTCCAGGGTGTACCCCGCCTTTCGCCCGTAGTCAGCTGGGATAGGCTCCAGCTTGCCTGCGACCCTGTAGAAGGATAAAGCGGCTAGAGATGACATCTTTGTGTGAGAAACCTGTTTGAGCTCCGCTACAGTCAACCTGTTCATCCTCCTCAGCTTCTTCTTGGAGAGTTTCGGCACATCCTGTTTGGTTTCCTGTGAGAACAAGAAGAAGGGGAGATCTAGTTCAATACAGAACACACGAAATAGAACAGACCCAAACGTTCCAGGGACACGTCACCTTGTCACTGTCTTTCTTTTCCTCTAAAAATTTCTTCTTATATGAGGTGATTTCCTGCCTCTCAGTCTTCTCCGGCTCTTTCTCCTTCTCTTTCTTCACCTCATTGGTCAACTGGGGGACACCACAGAAACCCATAAAAACCACAATAATACGTCTTAGCAATCAGAGCGCTTCTGTGCTGAAACGTGAGAAGCGCGTAACACCCGACTCTTGGTTTTCAGCCTTAGTTTGCACTCTCGACTCAGCAGGACGTAAACGCTCACCTTAAACGCTTCAAAGATCCTCTTGAAGAAAATGTAGTTGGGGTCGTAGATCTCCAGCTCCTCGGTGACGTACTCGATCTCCACTGCGTGATCTTTCTCTTTGTCCTTCTCAGCCTCATTCTTTCTCGCCTCCACTTGATCATTCTTCTCCTGACTCCTCTTCTTCTTCCGGTTCCTGCGTCTGCGGCTTTTCTGGAGGTCACATTCAAGTTTTAATGGTCACCATCAATGAAGAAAGTGTTGCATTTTGCTGAACTAAAAGTCATTAATGGCAGTAAAAGGTGTGGGGATGCTGGGAGGTTTTTTTTTTTTTGGGGGGGGGGGGGGGGGAGAGATCAGCATCTCTGCATTGGGACAGGCTGCATCGCTCATCCTGTAGTTAATCAAGTTAAACGAATGGCTGCTAAAAGAAATGTAAGCTGGCTGATTGAATTATTGCCACAAACAGACTTGCAAACTTACTTCGAGCATTAAAAAGAAGAGGAGCTGATTGGAGAAGTAAGGAATAAATCTGTGTTATATTTTCCAAAGAAAGGTTTTATCCTCCTCTCACTTTTTAAATAAACTTGTATCATGACTTTAACGATCAATTAGCAGCACACGTCAATTAGCTATGAACCAGAGATGGGACCAAGTCACACATGTGCAAGTCTCAAGTAAGTCTCAAGTCTTAACCTTCAAGTCCCAAGTAAGTCCCAAGTCTTTTTTGTCTTGGGCAAGTCAAGTCAAGTCAAGTCAAGTCACCTTAGGCGTATTGGCGTAATTTTAGCAGCAGAATATGAATTTAATACATTGAAAAGGCAATACATAAGTAAATGTCAGTAAACATCCCTGGCACATGTGCCCAACCTGTTAAATATTTGCATTTTAAATACTCATGTTCTGTAAAATACATCATGGAATAAAACAAAACAGTAATAATGTCACAAAGTTATTTATTGATGGCAAAATTGATTGCAAGATTGAAAGCCAACTAAGTTTCTCACATTGTCATCAGCCAACAAGAAAAATAAACAGAGAATTGGCATTCTGTTATGTGCGTAGTTAAAAGAGGGTAGGACGACACCTTGGGTTAACAGGGGCATGAGCTCCTCCAATCTCTAATCACGTCAGATGAGATGATTATTATTAATAAGATACACGTGGAGAAACCTGAAGTGACTTCGATGTATGTTTGCGCCAGTAAAAAAAACCCCCAAAGGATAGAGAAATGTGTCAGACATAATTTAGGTCTCAAAAAGAAGACCTGTTCACCCGTGCAAAAGTGACATCATCTTACCCCATATGACAAGCTCCAGAGGTGTGTGCAAAAGCGCTCTCTCTCTCTCTCTCTCTCTCTCTCTCCGAGGCGCCTCAGCCTGTGCGGAGCGGGGACAGATAGAACCACTTTGGCGCGGGAGTCTTGGTTCCCGCTATAATAGATTGTTACGAAAATAAATGTTAAATGAAATCTGCATCCCGCGCATTCCTTTCCACAGGAACTTTGCTCACAACGTTTCGGTCGTGGCTAACGCACTGTCCTCCTTACCACAAGCGCAACGTTTCGGGAACAATACGGAAAGGACAGCGCGCGGGATTCAGCTTTCCTTCAACAATTACCCAGAGACTTTTTAAATGACCTCACTGGGAAATATCCAATGCACCTGTTCAGTTACAGAGTTGTGCTCTCTAAATTGTAGTCATTCAAACCATTGTTTTGGCGGCCTGGTAGCCTGATATACTAAATGTAAATTCATGGTTTGGATGACTGCACAATTTATTTTCGTAACACTGTGTTACAGCGGGAACCGAGACTCCCGCGCACAGTCAGCCTGTTTTGCAGATTTAGTATCGCTGCTAGCCTGTATTCAAACAGCGAGTGGCATGCCGGGGAATCCAAATCGTGGCGCTTTCTTCAATAGTGCATGATAGGCAGTGGGACGGAGTTTTCTTTTCTTTTCTGATCGGGTAGTGTGACGAAAAAAATGTGCAGGTTGCTGCAGTGCTATTTCAAACGGCTATGATAAACTCCCTGCCTCTCTGCCCTATGGACAGTCTGGCTAATGTACACGAACACACTTACACCAATTTGTGCTGCTCATGACCGTGTACATGTTCACAAGCTGACCATCAGCTTAACCCTGAAACAGAACAACAGGGTAGGAAGCTGCTTATGTTATTCAGCATCACGACTGCAAAGTGCACAATCAACTTACTACTACTGATATACAATATCATTAAACTTGACGTAACTACATTGCTTACCAGCATTCACATAAGAATTTCACAATAATAAACTGAATCCCTAACTACATCTGCAACGGCTAAAATCCTCCTACCGCTCACTCTCGTGGCTAACATTGGCTAACGAGGAGTTTAGCTGCGATCACCAAATAACAACACATTAATAAACTTACTGGGCAGAATGGATCTTCAAATGCCGGACGAAATTGGAGGTCGTGGTCTGGCTGTCAGAAATCGTTACGTTGCAAATCTTGCACTGCGCCGTTCGTCGTTTACCTTCTCGGCAGTAGCCCTTGAAGCCGAAAGTGATGACTCTTGGGATGGCTGACATGATGATATGATGTGAAATCTGTGAACACATCGTGGCATGGGGCGTGCCGGTGTTCTGAAATTTCTTCCTACCTATAATTTCTTACCTGTAGCGGAAATTTATAGCTGTATCTGATATTTTGTCCTACCTTGTGAAAATATCCTACCAGCACATATATCTTCTTCCCTCTGTGTTGAGGGTGGTAGCAAATTATTATAGACATCAAACCCCTATAAATATCTGCTTCCCTCCATCTTTTAGGAGGTAGCACATTATTATAGATATTAAATCCACATAAATATCTGCTTCCTCTGTGTTGAGGGTGGTAGCAAATTATTATAGACATATAACCCCTATAAATATCTCCTTCCCTCCATCTTTTAGGTGGTAGCACATTATTATAGATATCAAATCCCCATAAATATCTGCTTCCTCTGTGTTGAGGGTGGTAGCAAATTATTATAGACATATAACCCCTATAAATATCTCCTTCCCTCCATCTTTTAGGTGGTAGCACATTATTATAGATATCAAATCCCCATAAATATCTGCTTCCTCTGTGTTGAGGGTGGTAGCAAATTATTATAGACATATAACCCCTATAAATATCTCCTTCCCTCCATCTTTTAGGTGGTAACACATTATTATAGATATCAAATCCCCATAAATATCTGCTTCCTCTGTGTTGAGGGTGGTAGCAAATTATTATAGACATATAACCCCTATAAATATCTGCTTCCCTCCATCTTTTAGGTGGTAGCACATTATTATAGATATCAAATCCCCATAAATATCTGCTTCCTCTGTGTTGAGGGTGGTAGCAAATTATTATAGACATATAACCCCTATAAATATCTGCTTCCCTCCATCTTTTAGGTGGTAGCACATTATTATAGATATCAAATCCCCATAAATATCTGCTTCCTCTGTGTTGAGGGTGGTAGCAAATTATTATAGACATATAACCCCTATAAATATCTCCTTCCCTCCATCTTTTAGGTGGTAGCACATTATTATAGATATCAAATCCCCATAAATATCTGCTTCCTCTGTGTTCAGGGTGGTAGCAAATTATTACAGTACAGTGAATATGGTCCAACAACTACTTCAACTTTGCCGCAGTCTTTAGCCGCCCAGAGTTCCTTCACTAAAACAAATACAAAGAAAAAGTGTGGCAAAATATATTTATTAACTTTATGAAAACGTGAATAAATCTTGCAACTTCTGCAGCTGATTTGGACTTGAGTGGAAAAGCTTCCACCCACTTGGAAAAAAAATCAGTAGCTGTCAAAATGTATTGAAAGCCATTGACAGTTTTGGGAAGTGGTCCAGTAAGGTCGATCCCAATCAAATCCCACACGCCAGAGACCTAAAAAAAAGTAATATAAAGATAACCATAACACTAAACTGTTCACCTCCCATAAGGACATAGGGAGAATGTGATTTCACACTATTGTTACCTACTGTATAGTTTTGCACGAGTATTAATATGTATTTACCTTTATCGGCTGCAACTCCCCCACTGCAGTCAATGGTTTTCCAACCTTTTGGCATCTGTCACATTCTAAGATCTTGAAAATATATAAACTACATTATTAACATTATTTGTGTGTGACAGTCAGTTTATATTAAACAAACAAAAAAAAACCATTAAAAAAAAAAACATACCCAATTTTTTATGTCTACAGACATCCCGGTCCAGTAGAACCTGGAAGAGATTGCTGCCCATGTTTTAAGGATGCCAGTATGACCTCCCATGGGGGAGGAATGGAACTCCATGAAAAGTCTCCTGGCTTCCTCCCTCTTTTTCACCACCTTCTTATTACCAAACCAGAGATCTTTTTCTGTTAATGATACATTACTTTAATAATGCGTTATCGCCACATACAGTATTCTAAATAACATGCATCATAGACTTGTGATACTAACCCCTTACTCTGAATTTGGAGGCATATCTCCTCAGGTTTTGCCTCTGACTTTTTCCATACCCCGAGGGGTATGTGCCTTCTGTCAGGAGGGCATGCACCTGATCCCATTTACTTTCCATGTCTGTACAGTAATGTTAAAATGACTGTAGGTCAATACACTCTCAAAAGAGATGTGTTAAAAACAACACATATTTAACACATCAGCGTGTTTATATAAGGACAACACAGTTTGTGTTAATAAATGTGTTGAACTCTATAACACAGTAACTGTGTTGAACTATTTAACACACTAGTGTGTTAAAACAACACAGTTTGTGTTTTATTAAATAAATAATTAAATAAATTAAATATTAAATAAATAAAACACAAACTGTGTTGTTTTAACACACTAGTGTGTTAAATAGTTCAACACAGTTACTGTGTTATAGAGTTCAACACATTTATTAACACAAACTGTGTTGTCCTTATATAAACACGCTGATGTGTTAAATATGTGTTGTTTTTAACACATCTCTTTTGAGAGTGTATCATAGAGACTTGCAAACGAGCCTATGTAATACCAGAGACATGCAAACCCTGCGCTAATGTAAAGGTAGGCTACTGAGTAAGTTTCGAAACAGCTGGTAAACAGAGCTATTACACATCGAACTGCATGCTCTCAGAAACAATCATATCATGTATCATAAAAACGTACATCGTCTTGTAAACTAGCTTAGGCTACACAGTGAGATAATGTATTGTAAAGATGTATTTCGTCTCGCAAACTGCAAAGTCTGGGCTAATTTCGTAGGCGCATGAGCAAATTGTATGACTACATGAAAATGACAATGCTTCGCAGTATTAGCTATTCAAACTGCATTCAAACACATATCATGCACGTGGCAAGTTGAACTATTTGACTGTCAAACATATGCATTGAATACTGGTCATAGAAGGTATTAAAAATACAAGAAACTAACCTTGTGTAATACAGTAGCAGAAAATTATGGCCCTGTGAATTCGCCGTTGTACGCATGCGCAGTTAACTCGGGTAGGACGTTTTCATGGGTAGGATGAAATTTCAGAACACCTGTCTATAGCCCACGCAGAGAGCGTGCCTGATGGACAGGGCGGTGACAACGCAACGGCAGTGCAATCAAAATTACTGAAGTATGTGCATATTACATTTTATTTTCACAATAAAAACACGATGGAAATAACACTCAAGTCACTCAAGTCATCGTGTGTCAAGTCAAGTCAAGTCCCGAGTCTTAAACTTCCAAGTCTGAGTCAAGTCTCAAGTATTTTCATGTTTTGTCAAGTCAAGTCACAAGTCATGAAAACAGTGACTCGAGTCCAAGTCTCAAGTCCCCACCTCTGCTATGAACACATACAGTTAGGTCCATAAATATTTGGACAGAGAACATTTTTCTAATTTTGGTTCTGTACATTACCACAATGAATTGTGAACAAAACAATTCAGATGCAGTTGAAGTTCAGACTTTCAGCTTTAATTCAGTGGGTTGAACAAAATGATTGCATAAAAATGTGCGGAACTGAAGCATTTTTTAAACACAAATCCCTTCATTTCAGGGGCTCAAAAGTAATTGAACAAATTAAATAATTGTAAATAAAATGTTCATTTCTAATACTTGGTTGAAAACCCTTTGTTGGCAATGATTGCCTGAAGTCTTGAACTCATGGACATCACCAGACGCTGTGTTCCCTCTTTTTTAATGCTCTGCCAGGCCTTTACTGCAGCGGTTTTCAGTTGCTGTTTGTGGGCCTTTCTGTCTGCAGTTTAGTCTTTAACAAGTGAAATGCATGCTCAATTGGGTTGAGATCAGGTGACTGACTTGGCCATTCAAGAATATTCCACTTCTTTGCTTTAATAAACTCCTGGGTTGCTTTGGCTTTATGTTTTGGGTCATTGTCCATCTGTATTATGAAATGCCGACCAATCAGTTTGGCTGGATTTGAGCACACAGTATGTCTCTGAATACCTCAGAATTCATCCGGCTGCTTCTGTCTTGTGTCACATCATCAATAAACACTACTGACCCAGTGCCACACTGTAAAAAATAGAATTACGCTTTGTTCAAGTTATTCCATATTCACAATTGAATGGACAAGAAAATATGAATAATTATTAACGAACAGAAAAATCCACATCAAATGATGTGTAAATATACAATAGTGAATAATCTGAATTGAAAATACATAATTGCCACAGGTGTTTATTCAGCGCATGCTCTTAATGACCAAGACACGGGGTTTCCTCTCCCAAATGCAAGGGCTGGGCAATGTGGTTCTCTCTCCAGTTGAAGTTCATGGCTCGGGTGGATAAGGTGCCATACCATAAATCCGGGGACCCGGGTTCGATTCCGACCCGAGGTCATGTCCCGATCCCTCCCTGTCTCTCTCTCCTGCTCATTTCCTGTCTCTACACTGTCCTATCCAAATAAAGGTGAAAAAAGCCCCAAAAAAATATCTAAAAAAAAAAACTTGTGATAACCTCAATTGCCTTTTTGTACTACTGTGAATGCCACTGTTCAGCAAAAAGAGAAATCTATGTTGGCAGAATGAGGAATTGAAAATTGACTTAATTAAGAATTCTTAATAAAGATAACAGTGTTATCATAGTTTGGATTATCATGGGCACATCGTTGGCAAAACATAAAATTCTTAATGCAGACGGTTGCCTTGAAATTTCAAGTATTCTCAACTATTCTTTTTTTACAGTGCACTGGCAGCCATGCATGCCCAAGCCATCACACTGCCTCCGTCGTGTTTTACAGATGATGTGGTATGCTTTGGATCATGAGCTGTACCACGCCTTCGCCATACTTTTTTCTTTCCATCATTCTGGTAGAGGTTGATCTTGGTTTCATCTGTCCAAAGAATGTTCTTCCAGAACTGTGCTGGCTTTTTTAGATGTTTTTTAGCAAAGTCCAATCTAGCTTTTTTATTCTTGAGGCTTATGAGTGGCTTGCACCGTGCAGTGAACCCTCTGTATTTACTTTCATGCAGTCTTCTCTTTATGGTAGATTTGGATATTGATACGCCTACCTCCTGGAGAGTGTTGTTCACTTGGTTGGCTATTGTGAAGGGGTTTCTCTTCACCATGGAAATTATTCTGCGATCATCCACCACTGTTGTCTTCTGTGGGCGTCCAGGTCTTTTTGCATTGATGAGTTCACCAGTGCTTTCTTTCTTTCTTTCTTTCTTTCTTTCTTTCTTTCTTTCTTTCTCAGGATGTACCAAACTGTAGATTTTGCCACTCCTAATATTGTAGCAATTTCTCGGATGGGTTTTTTCTGTTTTCGCAGCTTAAGGATGGCTTGTTTCACCTGCATGGAGAGCTCCTTTGACCGCATGTTTTCTTCACAGTAAAATCTTCCAAATGCAAGCACCGCACCTCAAATCAACTCCAGGCCTTTTATCTGCTTAATTGAGAATGACATAACAAAGGAATTGCCCACACCTGCCCATGAAATAGCCTTTGAGTCAATTGTCCAATTACTTTTGGTCCCTTTAAAAACAGGGTGGCACATGTTAAGGAGCTGAAACTCGTAAACCCTTCATCCAATTTTAATGTGGATACCCTCAAATGAAAGCTGAAAGTCTGGACTTTAGGTCCATGTCCATTATATAACTATAACTTGAATAGGTTTCAGTAAACAGGTAAAAAAAAAAAAAAAAAATTTGTGTCAGTGTCCAAATATATACGGACCTAACTGTACAATAAACCTTTCTACTGACTACAGAGAATGAAACGAAAGACTGCTGGTAAAACTCACCTCTTTTTTAGAGAGTGTGCTTTCTTCTTCATCATCCGAGTACGGACGAGAGCTGTTCATGTCCACATCGGCCGTGTCATCATCTTCCTCTTCTGAGAACACAACACACACACAGTGTTAACCCTTCAGTTTCCTGGAGCAGTTTGCTCGGCTCAAGGGCGTCCACTGCGTTCTCACCTGTAGGAGCGGCGGTGAGCTGCTCCTGTCGGATCTCCTTCAGCTGCAGGATCTTCTCCAGAGCCTGAGGGATCTTCGGCCCGACTCCCACATCATCACTCTGCCACGCCTGATCACGCAACATACAAGAGATAAAATATCTGGATCAGCAAAGAACAAAATAGTTATTTTTACATTAAGACCTGCGACTTTCATGTCATTTCCAAAAGTTAAGACCCAGAACACTCATAAAATCCCATCATGCACTGCACTGGCTCGTGTCAAGCTGCTGTAGTGTCATGCAAGCAGAACAGCCAGAACACACTGGTGCAGTGATGAAACCATTTTCGTGAAGCATAAAAGAGCAGGTCATACCTCTCTCGCATCTTCTCCAGGTGGAGGTGGTACTCTCTGCCTCTGACTGCTCTGTGGTACCATGGAAACGCCTGGAGGGGGTGGGCCACTGGTTATCAAGGCTACAAGAAGAAGTGTTGATATGGTGAGAGGTGAATGAAATTTATAGCTCAGCTCACTATTTCAAGCAAGTAGCTTTTTTTGTCCCGCTAGAAAAATTTACAAATTGAGAAGATTGTGTTTGCGCCCATACCTAATGTAAAAATAGCCTTTTGTTACTAGCTGTTTTTTGTTTTAATTAGGTAAAGGTGTAGATCTGGAGGGTCCTCAGGCATAGTGTTTTGGTAAACTGGGATGTATGGATGCTGTCACCCCCCGGCTATCACACATTCACTCGAGTTTGTTGATGGTGTAGTGGCTGCTGCTTTATGTCCTGGGGCTCCCTCATGTCTGTGTTACCTTCTGGCTCTCCCTTTTAGTTATACCATCATAGTTGTTGGCCGCTGTGGCCTGATGGTTAGAGAAGTAGCTTTGGGCCCAAAAGGTCACTGGTTCGATTCCCTGGACCAACAGGACTAGCTGAAGTGCCCTTGAGTAAGGCACCTAATCCCCCCCCCCAAGTGCTCTGGCAAGAGTGCTGGTGTACCTCGTGTCCAATTAGCCAAAGAAAAGCTGACGATGTGATCATCAGCTCGGGTGGTTCCCGACTGTCATAATTAGCCTTGCCGGAGTCCTTGCTTACACTCAATGCAAAACGTATACTGTTTTTAACCATTCAGTGACACCGGGCATACCCAACAACTTGTGTTTTCACATCTCGATCTCCTGGGATGGAGATGCTGACCTCTTCGGCTCCTCGGACCTGCCTGATCCATCCTGATGCCCTACTTCTGGTTGGAGTCTCATCACATCGCTCCTGTGGAGGACGGCCCCGCATGGACAGTCGAAAGTCGCACTTGGAAGATGCTCTGGACACTTACAGTTTTGCTATGATGGCTGAGGACTACAACTGACATGAGAACTTTAGGACTGCAGTCGTACTCAAGTCTCTAACAGTTGATAACTTCAAACAGACTTCATATTTAACACTGAGGTTGCGGTCCCCCCGGGGGGACTTTTTGGACTGTTCCAAACACACGTCTGAAGCTCCGCGAGTTTTTGTGCTAGAAACATTCAAGTAACACCACTAGAAACCTTGAATCTTCTAGTTTTCAAAAAAAGAAAATTTTTATATATCTCAACAGCCTCTTAACGACACACCCTTCAGCTATTCACATGTTAAGCGCATGGAACATCAGTGTCGTCATTCGCTCATTGTGTAGCAAGGGGAGCTGAGAACACGCCCCATTTCACCGGTATAAACAAGCGCACATGTTCACTTGTTTCCATACCAACTGAGAAACTTTGAGGAATGGCCAATGCAAGGAAGATGTCTCACTAGCGGTTGTTGTCATGCTTTTTCGGTTAGCGTATAGGGAGAGCTACATTACATTTAGCAGACGCTTTTATCCAAAGCGACTTACAATTGAGAAAAACAAAATCAAGCTACAGTAAAACACAGGAAATCAGAGTAAGAAGTGAGTGCATGTTTGATGGTTAGTGGGTTGTTAGGAGAGGAGGTGCTCTTTGAAGAGAAAGAACTAGTTGATCGAAACGTGCCGTGTTATTTTCGTCAAGTTTTGAAAACATTTTTCTGTTGCCAAACTATGTTTCACTGATTTACAGTAATTAGTTACCTAAATCAACATGCCCTGCATAGTCATAGTTTATCTTCATTGCTAACTTTAGATTTATTATAGTCCGTGCATAAGATTATGAAATGCAGCTCTGGCTTTTAGGGCTTCTTTTCTTTGCAGTAACTTTCCAAGCAGAGAGGTGTGGGAGGGGGCAGGGAGGTACAGGGGCCAGGGGCTTTGACAAATGGACTATTGACAGTGACGGGGGGGGGGATTACAGGTGAATTACACCTACCTCATCAATATTCATTTGAAAGGCCAGCTGGCTTTGAAGAAAACAAGCTGTGTTCACACTTATACCGGTACGAAAGTGGTATAACTGTATCGATACAAAGTATACCGGTACAGTTTAGTGCATCTGTCCACACTAGCGAGAAATGTTTGCGGTTTTCTTTCACGGAAGTTGAAATGCGCGTGCGCGAAATGTTTCCGTGGTTACCGAGTAACTTCCTTCCGAGAATATGGCAGATGAAACAACGCGTGTGCGCTTTTTGTTGTCAATGTACAGTCTGTATTTCTGGTGGTCATTTATTCAGTCGAACCGTATAAAACGCGCGAGGCAGTTGAGAAAGAAACAAAGAAAACGAATCTCCTTTTCCCCTCTTCTTCCTTTCTTCCTCCCTCCCTCCCCTGCTCCCTTTCTCTGCTCCATGTAGCTCCACGGTCGTTTTGTTTTCGCATGCGCATTATATTTGTATTGATACAGAGCCGCTTCATCTGTCCACACTACAGCGGAGCACTACAGTACCGATACTGTACCGGTACGAAACCCATACATTTGTGGGTTTCGTACCGATACAGTTATACCGCTACAGTACCGGTATGGACCCTTTTCACGTGACGTCACGACAAACGCGGCCGCCATTTTGGACATGTACTACCAGTAGTTTACCACAGCCAACATTGAGGAACGACAGCAAAGAAAGTTTTTACTTTCAGCAAGACTTCCATCATGCCACTATATTGTTGTGCACCTGGATGTAGTAACCATCAACAAACAAGGCAAGGGTTATCGTTTTATCGGATCCCGGTAGATGCTGACTGACAGAGAAGATGGATAGCGGCATACCAACACTTGTGTAGTGACCACTTTGTTGGAGGTAAGACGAATAAAATTAGCCAGAAAAGGCATTACATTGCTGTTAACATTCCATTCTAGTTTACTGTAATTATGATCTGGCAGCTATTTACACCGGATCCAGTGTAAATAGCTGCCGGAGCCAACGTCCGAGCTAGCGAGCTAGCGCTGGCTCCGGCCGGGCGCGAGCTAGCGCTGGCTCCAGAACCTCGGACGTTGGCTCCGGCAGCTATTTACACTGGATCCGGTGTAAATAGCTGCCAGATCATAATTACAGTAAACTAGTAAATACAGTTTTCTGCATCTCGCTCCTTTTTCTTTTATGTTTGTCGCCTTCCTCGCATTCAAACCGATTCGAGCAGAAGTCCACTACATGTCCAAAATGGCGGTCGCTGTTACGAAGGTCACGTGACTGAAAAGGGTCTATAGTTGCTAGTGTGGACAGGTGTTGCAGTACGAAAGTAGTATCGTATCAGTACAAAATCCCTAGTGTGGACAGGGTAATAGATAGTCTGAAGTTTCTACAATTAGTATTGAAATTACAGAAAATTTCTGAATGCTGTTCTTACTTTTACGTAGCCAACACCTATGTTTACAAGGTTCAGACTTCAAAAGTCTTGCGTAGATATATTTATAGTGTTTTTTTTTTTTACAAGGTTTGAAGACTCTGAAAATAGTTTTTTGTAAGGTTGTGTTTGCACTTAATTGAAATAAAAACAAATTTCATTACATTCACTTACTCTCATATTGCTGAGGGCGTCCAGAATATAACCATGTGTGTCACTTTTGCATGGATGTTTTTAGTTGGATGAAATACTTAAAAATGTCAAGGTTTATCAGACTGCCACAGAGCGTCTGACAGGCCCAGGACCTCAGAGTGTTATACTATAATTCATTTCCTGGTTACATAGTTGTACTTTGACTATATAGAACACCATTATAGAAGCTTTTTATTTATAAAATCGCGCCAGCTTATCACCCAGATGAGGATGGGTTCCCTTTTGAGTCCGGGTCCTCTCGAGGTTTCTTCCTCGTGTCATCTGAGGGAGTTTTTCCTTGCCACAGGCTCGCTCATCAGGGATAAACAAATTTATTAGGGACAAAATTAGCTGAGGTGTTTAAAGCCTTTAAATTTTCTGCAAAGCTGTTTTGCGACAATATTGTTAAAAGCGCTATACAAAGAAACTTGTATCTCGCCTAGAGCAGTATGTTGGCATTCGTGGCACTGCTCTCCAATGGTTTAGGTCATACTTGGCAAATAGGAGCTTCGCTGTGATGATTGGCGACCTCTGTTCTTCATATGCCTCCCTCTCTTGTGGGGTGCCACAGGGCTCTATTCTCGGCCCGATTCTGTTTTCTTTGTACGTTACCTCTGGGATCAATTATAAAAAAAACCACAATCTGTCTTTTCATTTTTATGCTGATGATTTGCAGATATATTTGCCCATGAGACCAAATGAAAATACGGCGCTTACTAAGTTACTGGCTTGTATTACTGACGTAAAGCAGTGTCTGGCACGGAACTTTTTGCATTTGAACGACAGCAAAACAGAATGTATTTTATTTGGCACGTCACCCACGTCAAATGTTTTTACAACAAATTTTGGTACTCTGGCCCCCTTTTTTAAACCATTTGTACAAAATCTTGGGGTAACGTTTGACAGTGGGCTTAAATTTGATAAACAGATTAGTTCTGTTGTTAGAACGAGCTTTTTTCAACTTCGTCTCTTGGCCAAAGCAAAGCCGTTTCTTAGTCGGCAGGATCTCGAGAAGGCAATTCATGCATTTATCAGTTCGAGACTGGACTATTGTAATGCCCTGTATGTTGGCCTCAGCCAGTCTTCAATTTTACGTCTTCAACTTATACAGAACGCTGCGGCCTGATTTTTAACAAGCACGCCTAGACGTGAACACATTACTCCTGTGTTGTCGTCACTCCATTGGCTTCCAGTCTGTTTTAGAATTGATTTTAAACTTCTGTTTGTTTTTAATGCCATCAATGGCCTGGCTCCCTCTTACCTGTCTGAGATTTTAACTATTCGTGATCATGGTAGGGCCCTGTGTTCTTCGGGTCAGCTTCTGTTAGAAGCTCCAAGGTCGAGATATAAACAGTGGGGTGATCGTTCTTTTGCTGTCACTGCTCCCAGACTGTGGAACAATCTGCCCCTGACATTCGCACCACTATTGATCCCGGCCTTTTTAAATCCAAGTTGAAGACCTACTTTTTTAGATTGGCATACAATCCTGACTAGGGGAGTCTGGTTTTTGAGGGGTGCTTCGTTTAGTCTGTTTTATTTCATGTACTTCTGAAAGGCTTCTGGTAATCTGCAACACGGTGGCACCTTCCGCAGTCAAAACCTGTGTTTTTATGTTCTGTTTTATGGCTTTGATGTAAAGCACTTTGGGTACCTTTTGGTTATTGTAAAGGGCTATATAAATAAAATTTGATTGATTGAAAGAAACTGAGTTGACGATTCAAACAGGAAAAATAATAATAATAATAAAAAAAAAACCTATGCAGCCATCTACAATATAGCTACATTGATATATGAACCTAGATCTGGTTTGAATTGAAAAGGAAAAGGTTGCTATTAAAGACAATCAGCATACACTCTACTACTTACCAGAGAAAGCAAGTGAGAAATCTGCAATTCATCCCGGAGTCTTAAGCTGAACATTGACAGTTAATAAAAGCTCATCAGGAAATCTCCACAAAAGCACTGCCATGTGCAAAATTTGAGACACTGCAATGAAATACACAAACAGCACAAAACCTGGTTATGCTAGAAAGGTAGCAGGGGCTAATGCTAACTAAAGAAGAAACCTGTAATGCTCGCGCTTTTGCTCCACTCAGGGCTGTTAAACCCAACATTTAACTGAACTGAACCACATCAGATCAGGAGTGAATTCAAGTTTAGAGAATCATTACTTATTTATTGTTTTGTGGATCATATGTACTAAACATCAGATCACATCTGACATGCTACTGCACGGCTCGAAAGTCGCGGTGGTCCGGTCGCCCAAGGCGACTTAATTTGTCATTTGGCGGGTAATTCCTGTCACGAGCCAGCCCGGCTGGCTAGTTGAAAATAAAAATAAAAAAATATGAAGCGAAGATTCAGACACACCGCCAACTAAAGCCGCCACATATTAAGCGCGTGCCGTGTCTGTGTTCATCGATGTGTTTATCGGCAGGACGGAAAATACCGAAGAATTCCGAATCATATAGTGTACGAGTCAGGCTGTCGGTTTTTTCACTACTGCGCATGCATATAACGCATCTCGTTGAATATCGCAGTAATGACGTTATCAAATTCAATAGATGTGGCCACATTATCGTCCATTTAAACACGCATTTTTGTTGTTTCATCTACATCGCAATGAAGCTTTGGCAGATGTGGAATTTTCTGAAAGGTGTACAGAAACCGCCAGAGCAGGGTCTCTGCACATTTCTGACCAGCAAAAATAATACTTTTTAAGACCATTTTAAGACCACTGAGTATAAAAAATTAAGACCACTACCGCGGAACAAATACGTACAGTAAAAAAAAAAAAAAAAAGCACACTCTAGGTTAAGTTCAAAGCATTTTTTTTAATAAATAAGTGCATCTTCAGTTTACAAAACAGAACATTAGCTGCCTTCTCGATATTTTAATAGTAGAGTACTGCCATGAACATAAACAGTGAGGAAACAAGGAAGTTTGACTACTGATCGAACTGCCTCAGTGCATCGGATTTCTCCTTAATGTCAGCCTTCAGGCCAACCAACTCCTCCCTTTTTTCTTTGGCTCGACGTCTGAGTGTGTTGGATTTTGTTATTAGAGTTGCCATTTTTGTTCCACCAGAATTTTCTGCTGTCAGCCATCTGGTCCGCTTCATTTTGTAGACTATCACATACCCCCTCCAATGCCACTCTCTTTCTTTTCAGCTCCTGAGAGCACTTGTGCTGGGACCCGGAGACGCTAAAGCTGGCGTTGCACTTTTTGTGACCGTAGAGGCGAACATTGGCATGGGGACTGCTGTTGCCCGACTAGCAGCATAGCGCATATGCTTTTCCCCTTTCGAGTGAGCGTCAAGGGCTTTACAGCCCATTGTTGTTAACTTGATGTCTTTCCGACATACCTTACATCTCGCTTCATATTCTGAAGTTGCTGTTGTTAGCCAACTTTTGTATTTTGGCTCCTCCAGCCACTTGTTACGAAACTTACACTTCCCCATCTCCGTTCATGTTCAGCCACTTCTTCCTCGTCTGCTCTACTCTCAATGGTTCTACTACATGGATAAAAGAACACACTGCCCCCTGTGGCGTGGTTCCTGCGCTATTAGAACTAGTGCTAGACACACAACGGCTCTTGTGCTACTTGTTCAGCATCTTGATAACAAACGACGCTGGTTGAATAAATAACGTCAGCGCGGAAAAAAAAAATGCAGACACATGGTTTTTTTTTCTTCATTTACCGTAGGCTACCCGGATGAAATTTAATACCTCCCATGTGAAATTTAATACCATAGCTCAAAAAATAGCGAAATATAATGCTTTTTAAGACCTTAAAAAAACATATTAAAAATAAGACTTAAGACTTTTTAAGGATCCGCGGAGACCCTGCGACGGGGACAAAGCGACCTCGGTCTGAAGAGGAGGAAAAGGCCACCGATAAAGCGTACGAGAAGGAGAAATGACAAAGGACTTATAAGCAAACATGGGAGCAGGGTAGGCCTTGGCTGCGATACGATTTTTATGGAATAATTAATTTTTTTTCAAGTTGATTCCTAGTCAATATGAAGCTCCTAATGCTTTCTCTCTCAAATGGTTAAAACAGAAAGTAGGGGTGGGACGCGATTAAAAATTTTAATCTAATTAATTAGAGCCTTTGAAATTAATCGAAATTAATCGCATTTTAATCGCATAGAAATATCTGACTTGAGAACAGGTAGAAAGACATTTTTTCCACATGGATTTTGAATGACAATACATAAGCTTAAATCAACAAAATGTTTTTTTTTTTTTTCAAAACCAAGATCAACAAGCCAGTGCAAATTCTGCCATAAAGTTCAGCATATTTAGGAAAGTTAATTTCAGAAATTCAGGTAGCTTTATAGGTATAGGCAGATCTTCTGTAAACTATAACTGTTTTTTTTTTTTTTTGGGTAAAACGCAATACTTTCAAGTACATTCAGAACAAGGTAAACCCTGTTAGAAAACATCTCTGTTGCCTCTGAGGCTTTAACACACTGTTGATTTATCAACAGTTGAAATGATTACAAAAAAAAAAAAAATCAGAGAAATTAAATCAAACTCAGTCCAACTCTGAATAACATTGGCCAAGACAAACAGTTCAACATAAAGTGATCCATTAAAAAAAGTGCCATAAAGTTCAGCATATTTAGGAAAGTTAATTTCAGAAATTCAGGTAGCTTTATAGGTAGATCTTCTGTAAACTATAACACTTTTTTTTTTTTGTAAAACGCAATTCTTTCAAGTACATTCAGAGCAATGTAAATAAACCGTTAGAAAACATCTCTGTTACCTCTGAGGCTTTAACACACCGTTGATTTATCAACGGTTGAAATGATTACAAAAAAATAAGAGAGAAATTAAATCAAACTCAGTCCAACTCTGAATAACATTGGCCAAGACAAACAGTTCAACATAAAGTGATCCATTAAAAAGTGCCAGTGATTGACCTCAATCTCAATTCTTCCAATATCCTTTTGAAAAATAACTGGCCAACTGGCCTCAGGATACATTTAACTGATTACTGCTCCTTCTCTTTCAGCCAGTTGCTGAGACAAACTAGCCTGTTGACATTTTCGGAGCTCAAGGCTGCCCTCTTCTTTTGAGCTATATTACCTGCCAGGGAGAATAATCTTTCGCAAGGGACAGAAGTGGCAGGGCTGCCCAGATACTTGCGGGCCAGGGCAGAGAGCTGTGGATGGGCTCCCTCATGAGTGGACCACCACTGCAGTGGGCAGTCTCTCACTGATAGTAGGCTCTGCCCTGTAACGGGTCAGGGCTCCTTTGGGCCAATCTTCATCCTCCGATTCAGAATCTGAATTATACAGCAGGAGGCTCCTCTTCCTTGCTGGCTCCCCTGTGTGTTCCGGAGTGGCTCTGCCTGGTTGTTTTTGCACCAGTGCCTCAATGCTGGTCCACACCTCTCCTCGCTCTCCTCTTGGTAGACACTTTAGGTCCTTAAAATCAGAGTAAGAATCAGAAACAGGTTTGTTGTCGGTTGTCAGTCAGAGATTTACAGTGTAAAAGCTAGGTGAAATTCATTGTCATATATGGTTTCCATCATGTTGTTATTCCATAGAAGGGGGGGGGGGGGGGGGGGGGGGGCAGAGGAAACGGGTTCATAAGCAAGAAAAGAGAAAAATAAACACGACCATTACATGTTACCTTAAAACGAGGGTCGAGTGCTGTTGCCACCCTGAGCCATCCATGGTTGAGGGCATCCTCGCGTTGAGACAGTTCCTTTTCAAACGCAGCCTTGAACTTCACCACATAAGCTGGGTCGTCATCTGAGGCCTCCATGGTGCGGGTCAGGTGGCAGAGAGCAGGTAACACAACTGAGCACGACACATAATTCTCACCCCCAAGGAGCTCTGTCACACCTCTGCAGAGGATAGTTAATCAATCAATCAATCAATCAATCAATATTATGTATATAGCACATCATCATACATAACTGTCATTCAATGTGCTAAAGAGTAGAGAAAGACAAGAAAGAAGGGTATTGCAATAGTCAACTCTACAGGTAATTAAAGCGTGGATTAATTTCTGCAAATCCTGTTTACATACATTTTTAATTTTAGCCATGTTCCTAAGGTGCCAAAAAGCTGATTACAGTGATTAATTATTTTGCCATTTAATAGTGGATTAAAAACAGTATCAACTTTATACTATAGTCATAGTGATATTAACATTCAGTACAATACATTTTGGAAGGGTAATTTAAGTTATACTGGACTCTCATAGTCAAATCACAATGTTTTGAATCCCATTAATGAAAGTTGGTGAGTGTTTACCTGCATGGTGAAAGTAGGGTTTCGAGCCTCTGCAGTCTGTCCCACTCAGCAGTAGTCAACATGGTGAGCTTGTGCTTCTGTTTGGCGAGCGTAGCCTTCACAGCATCTTGGTTCTTCAGCAGACGAGAGACCATCAACAGGGTGGAATTCCATCTTGTGGAAACGTCCTGCATCAGTGGCTCGTTGTCTTGGCCTAGTTGTGTTTGCTCCTGGTGCAGTTCCTCTGTGTTTGAGGGGCTGTGTTTAAAATGCCCGACTATCTTACGACATCTCGCCAGTGTGGCTGTGAACCCGCTGTCAGCAAGGCAAACTGTGATCGTCCTCTGTAACAGGTGAGCAACACATGGCATGTGCTGGAATGTGAGCCGTCTCATTGCAGCGGTCATGGCACGGGCACTGTCTGTTCCGATTGTGGTGACTTTCTGTGTGATTTCCCAGGCCTCTGCCACAGACTCAAAATCTTCTGCCACGTTTTCAGCAAAGTGCCTTGTGGTGATCTTCTTGATGGTTAAGGCAAACGAGTGAAGACGCCACTTGTTGTCAATAAAGTGTGCCGTCACACCGAGGTAATTTGCGTCGCTGACCGAGGTCCAGTGATCCCCAGTAATAGCGACGCATTCTGCTTTTTCCAACAAATTCTCTTTCTCTCCCTTTTCACTGTCGTAGAGCTGCTGGACCCTCTTTGTCACCGTTTTTCTGCATGGCAGCTCATACGTGGTGTCAGACAACGCAATCTGAAGTACCTTTTCCAGCCCCTTATCTTCTACCACTGCAATGGGTCTGCAGTCGAGAGCCGCCCAGTAAGCCAGCGCGTTGGTCATTTTCTCTGCCGTGGTCTTGCTGACCTTGCCCTTGAAACTCAGTTGATGTAGTGTGGGTTGGCTGTGTGTCGTCCGTGTTGGGTTAGCTTGCGCACCATCTGCCAAGCTTGCTGCTACATGTTTGGCATTGAGGTGGTATTTCAGGCTTGATGCGCTGCGGTGATACGCGAACTCCTTGTTGCACAATTTACATACGACCACGCTCTTATCAACTCTCCCATCCTGTATTTTATAACAGAATTTCCCCTGCATGGGGCCAACTAAAACGTTCTCATCCGCTTCTTGTACTTCTTCCATCTCTCCTTCCAAAAACCAGCGTCCTTTGAAAACCGGCGTTCTTCTTCTCCTGTTCTTTTTCTGTTTCCGTCCGGCTGTATTCCGTCACGCATTAGTGCTGCCCCCACAGGTAAAATCCCAAACGACGACTTCTGAGTTTCCAGAAGGCTGTGTACACCATCAGACGTAATGCCACTCTCCACTGCTCTAATGCAGAAGGACGTGTCTGTTATAGTGTGCCATTAAAATGCATTATTTTTTTTTAACGCATTGATATTTGTGTGATTAATTAATCGAAATTAACACGCTAATGTCCCAGCCCTAACAGAAAGCATGTTGGACATATTTTGGGTGCTATAGTCATGATAGTAAGTATATTTGTTTTCAATACTCATACACCAAGTTGCCAAGTTTTCCAATATATTATTATTTGTTGATATTCTATTATGGTGCTCTGTGTTGTTCTCATTTATGTATTCAACAACAGTATCAAAATACTCGGGTCTTGAAATAAATGCACATTAGTGATGAACAATGGTAACTACTCTCTTTTGCGTTATTTTTGACAGAAGTAAAATTCACACATGAACAAATTTTGGCGAGTTGATTTTCTGTTTCGCTAGTCACTTTGGAAGGTAACTAGTCCGGCTGGCTGGTGAAAAAAATCTTTGAATTTCTAGGCCTGTACTGGTACCCATATGCATAACGTTCAGTTATTCAGTCGGTTTAAAGGCAATGTGAGGCTCCTGTTTGAAAGCTACACTACCGTTCAAAAGTTTGGGGTCACCCAGACAATTTTGTGTTTTCCATGAAAAGTCACACTTTTATTTACCGCCATAAGTTGTAAAATGAATAGAAAATATAGTCAAGACATTTTTCTTGCCATTTTGAGCATTTAATCGACCCCACAAATGTGATGCTCCAGAAACTCAATCTGCTCAAAGGAAGGTCAGTTTTATAGCTTCTCTAAAGAGCTCAACTGTTTTCAGCTGTGCTAACATGATTGTACAAGGGTTTTCTAATCATCCATTAGCCTTCTGAGGCAATGAGCAAACACATTGTACCATTAGAACACTGGAGTGATAGTTGCTGGAAATGGGCCTCTATACACCTATGGAGATATTGCACCAAAAACCAGACATTTGCAGCTAGAATAGTCATTTACCACATTAGCAATGTATAGAGTGGATTTCTGATTAGTTTAAAGTGATCTTCATTGAAAAGAACAGTGCTTTTCTTTCAAAAATAAGGACATTTCAAAGTGACCCCAAACTTTTGAACGGTAGTGTACATCAGACCAATACATATAAACTACTTTACATAAGTGCTCTCTAACACACAGTTGAAGACTTGAATAAACACAGGATATGTCTGGCAGCCATCTTGGCTAGGTAATGTACAACAATGCAGTTAAAGGTGCTGACTGCAAAGTCATCTGAAATTTAAAAAAAAAAAAAAAATTTGGGTGTGACATTTTCCTGTCTCACATGTGGAGGAAACGATCATTTTGCTGTCCTGAGGGTCGCTTTCCTCTGTTCTGGGACTGAACATCCTGCCTTGAGGTAAACAGTACGGCGCTACGGAAACAGCCGAACACGAGGAGCTTTAACTAATTAGCATAACTATGGAACTGAGTCACGCCAAGATGGCGACGTGCGGAAAACATCGTGACTCTGCATCGACCTCGGAGAGTTTTCAGTCACAGGGATATAATTTATGGTTGACATTCGCGAACAAATCTGTGAAACAAAAGAGGAATCTCTCTTTTCTCTGTTCCTGCTTGTGTGTTCTCGTTTCTTTCTCTGTAAGACCAAAACATTAGGTGTATAACTCCATACTTGCTACTGTGGAGTCGAGCCCATGCGCTCTAAGGCTAAGATCGCTAAGTGCTAGCTAGAACGATTTAGTTATCTGTCCAGAAAAATGACATCTAATCTTGCAGCTGCACTCACTAGTCAGGTTTTCCTTTTCTTTTCCGCTGGAGGGAGCGTCGAGTCCGCCATGTTTGCCCACACCGACTTGTTTTGGTTAACAGTAGGTCAGACGCCCCACGGTGGTCACATGATATTGTTGCTCACTTACTTCAGCAATCTCCAGAATCAAAAAGCGTCCCGTGTTTTACATCTCGGCAAAACATTTACACACAGGATACACGGTGTGTGCAGCAGCGAAACATCTCCAAACTCCAACAGCAACAAAACATTTTACCCAGAATTCAACTTTGCAGTCAGAAGCTTAAAAAGCAATTCTGACTCCGCTCTAACTGTGGAGTGGAGGAACAGACAGTCACCTCTGAGTGGAGGAATAGGGGGCAGCAGGTTGGGTGCAGGTCCTGCTTCTGGGGCCCGGGTGCCTGGTGGTCCCACCTGCTGCAGCTTAACCAGCTCCTGCTGCCTCTCGTGCTCCAGCAGCTGTGCAGCCTGGAAACTAACAGGAGAAGCTTAGTGGTGAAATGGGAACGAAACCTGCTGAACACATTCAAATTAACTCACTTTTTTTTTTTTTAGCCGAGTCTCAGAGTACCAAACTAAAACCTGTGTACATGAGTACAGTGGTTATAATGTTCTTACTCTCTTCTGTTGCTCTAGAAGCTCCTGCTCCTTCATCACTCTGGAATCGCCCTGAAACACCACACACACACACACTAATCCATTTCACTTCCATCAGCAGGCACCCAAATTGTGGGTCATAAGAAGGAAGCCATCTTAAATAGACAATATCACATCGACATTGTGATAAATTACGCCACTAACTGCATTTCAGAGAGACACAGTTTGTGCCCAACACTGTTCCTTGTAGCAAGCAGCAGCAGTTTAAAGACCAGGGCTGTGAAATAGAAATGACAAAATCCGAGGAAACAATTTTAGCAGGGGGTCTGGGAGGAGCAGCCCCCCAGGAGCCAGGGGCCCCAGAAGCTGAACAGATTGTGTGTATATTGATAGATTTGAAGCATCTCCTGAAAGCAAATATTTTCTCAACCATGCCATTTAATTTGAACTGTATTATTATTATTATTATTATTATTATAATAAATTGAATATATAATATGTGAACAAGATGGTCTACCTGGTAATCTATAGATCGACAGCTTCAATTTCACCAATTCCGCATGTTTTTTTCCTTTAACATCGTCAACCAAACGCGTTCTTCCACCAGAACCGTACTTCACATCCTGATGGCACAAGATGCAGTAAGCTTTCCCCGGTTCTTTTATCTTCCGTATGTGCTCATTCACTACCGAATTTAAACTCCAGCCATCGCCAATTCCATGGATTTTTGATGCTGTTTTCCTTGTCAAACGTTTTTGACATCGTCGGTCTTCCCGTCCTCCCTCTGAACGATGTCCCTCCGTGACACGGACATACCGCGAAATTCTCCTTTTCAAATCCGTTGATATCGAAAGCGTGTTTAAAGAGCACAAGATTCGTGCCATGGTTTGTAAGCATGGCGCAAATGCCGTAAACCGGTCCGTCATTGTTGCAAAAGAACCCCCCCCCCCCAATTTTTATTGCAAAATTAGATGATTTACTAAAATATTTTTGGCGGCCAAATTCGCGGAATTCCGCAGATTTTTCACAGCCCTGAAAGACTAAAACATACTTTTAGCTACATTTTGAGGTTTGCTTTGGTTAAACCAAAATACTGATACTTTTCATGCATTGTTGGAATGTTTTATGTACAGGATATTTTTCAGACACTCTGCCCACCAATTAATAAGTTGTCCATTCCTGGTATGATTTGCGGTTGCTGAGAAAAAGGGTGTTTCAAACAGACAGAGGTTTAAAAAAAAAAAAAAAAAAAAAAAAAAAACAACAACAACAGTCTTATCCCCTCCTCAGATTCTTTCAAATCTATTTAAGCACAGCCTTATCATACCTGACCGGCCCTCTGAGCGATCTTCTGCGGGTCGTCCTGTGCCATGCCAGAGGAGATGCCCGGTGGCTCCATGCTCATGCGGATGCCAGGTGGAGGTGGTCCTCCCATTATGCCCATGGCCTGCAGCACGCCCATGCCTGGCGGCAGAGGCATAGACGGCATTGGGAGCATGGGAGGCAGACCTGGCATCTGACACAGTGAGAGAATTTGCATGAGACAAAAGGTACTCTTGTTGGACACCATAACTTTAAATCCCCCAAGTGTCCCATCACTCCAACATCGTGCTAAGCAAAACAGTGTTTGCTTTTCAACTGTTAGCTGCCTTACAATGATCTGAAACAAGAGCCTGCAGAGATCCCTTACCGTCGTCATGGCCTTGTCATCTCCGCCGGGCAAGCTGGGTTTAGTCAACATCACACCGGTCTGAGGAAACAAATCACAATCTACAGCTCGTCATTGATGAAAACAAGACGCACATGGCTTTTACACCGTTTTGTCAGCATCACGTTTTAGACTGTCGCTGTGAACAATAACTCAAGCCACTGTCTGTGGTACAAGTAGCTTAGTAACAAGAAGACCCAAAATATATTTCACAAGAAACAATTTCATCAGAAAATAAGAAAACGGTTCCTCTACACTCAGTCTGAGTGCGCAGACAGAAAGGGAACATCAAAAGACTACGGATTTAAAACCTTCCCGAGAACATACAGGGTGTCCACAACCAACAGGACCTAAACTACAAGTTGTCGTACTTATTTATTTGCACTTATTTTCCCCCCATACAGGTGGCATTAAAATAAACTGGATGAAAAGGAAGAGAGCTTGCTTCTTCGTCTTGGTTCCTGACTTTTCGGACACCCTGTACATCGCTTCGACAACTGAATGTTCATCCATCTAGATAAGAGCGCCTCTGCATTTCATACTTTTCCACCAGATAAGCGCAAGAAACGTTATAAAGTGACCTGAATGCATTTATGAAAAACTGAAAGAACTTTAAATTGACTTTAAAGCATTGCTGCTGGTGTAGAAATCTCTAAATGGTACAGGGCCCAAGTACCTCTCTGATATGTTGCAGCGGCCTAACCCAATCAGATCTACCAGATCGCAGCAGCAACATTTACTGGTAAAACCTGTTGTTAAAACAAAGTGTGGTGAAGCAGCTTTTAGCTACTATGCAGTACAGCTATGGAACCAACTGCCAGAGGACATTAAAAATGCTCCTGCTGTTGGCAGCTTCAAATCTAGACTAAAGACCAAGCTGTTCTCAGATGCTTTCTGCTAACTGATAAATATCATCATCTTTACATTGTAAACTTTACTTAACTTTTACAGTCTCTGCATGTTTTAAACTTTACTTAACTTTGTTTTATTCTGCTGTATTTTTACTGAACTTTTACTTCATTATTATTTTATTTCTACTATTGTTTACTTCTTATTTCTCTCTTCTTCCCCCTTTATTTTATGTAATTTTATTTTCTATTGTTTACTGTTTTGCCTTTACCTCTGTAAAGCACATTGAACTGCCACTGTGTATGAAATGTGCTATAGAAATAAACTTGCCTTTAGTTGTAGTTTCTGTATAGACTTCAAGTTTAATCTTGAATAATAAAAGATTGTGTTTAAACCTCGAAATGTGAGGTGTGTGAGGATTTCAGAGGATAAACTTCATATGCAAGTCTTAGGCACGTGCAAAGAATTTCTGTAGAGCAAAGAGGAGTTCAAAAATAATGAAACTGAATGCTTAAGATGTAAAAAAAAAAAAAAAAAAAAACACTATAAAGAGCAGCAAACAGTAATAAATGAAACAAAGTCAGTGTTGGGTGTGATGACCCTTTGCTTTTAAAAAAAATAAATAATAATAATTATGAGTGCTCTGAGGGCACAATATCCCCCGCTGGCAACTCAGCCATAACTCTGGTAAAATGTGACTGAATTGAATGAAATTGCAATATGTGTATTACCGACATACAACAAAGAAATCTGACAAGTTTCATGAAATTCCTCCAAAAACTGCAAGAGGAGTTGATTTCAGAAGGCGAGTACCGTTCCTGGGGCGGATGGATATCAGACATCGCCACGACATAATCCCCCTTCCGGCCTTTCAGCCAGAAGGAGACAATAAAAATTGCGAGGGAAGTTGATTTCAGAAAGCAAGCACACCTTGATGAAATTGCCAAAGTACAAGTTTGTTAATAATCAAGGGCATAACTCTGGTAAAAAAAATGTGCCCAAATTAAACGAAATTTCAAGACGTGTATAACTGTAATAAACTTTTACCAAATTGGGTGAAATTCCTCCACAAATTGTGAGAGGAGTTGATTTCAGAAGAAAAACACACCCTCATGACATCGTCAATCAAGCGCTGTAACTCTGGTCAAATGTGACCCAATTTAACAAAATTGTAATGTGTGTATTACCGACATCTAACAAAGAATCCTGCCAAGTTTCGTGACATTCCTCCACAAATTGAGAGAGGAGATGATTTCAGAAGGTGAGCACCCTTCCCGGGACAGACGGACATCGCCACGACATCATCCCCCTTCGGGCCTTTCAGCCTCTCTCAGGTACAATTTGTGCAGTTTTATAATGAAATGAGCAGCAGCCTTGAGTACGTTCTTTCGATGCAAACATTTTCCTCGAACATTTATTTCCATGCTGGAAAACTAATGCACTAAGGTTTAGAAATCTAATGTTTTTGAGAAGCCACCTTTGTCACATGCACACTCAAGCACAGTGAAATTTATCCTCTGCATTTAACAGTGAGCAATGAGCGCGTGCACACTCGGAGCAGTGGGCGGCCATGCTACATCACCCGGGGAGCAGTTAGGTGCCTTGCTCAAGGGCGCTTCAGCCCATGGCTGCCTCATGTTAACCTCACCACATGTCTTTGAACTGACTCGATAATGTAGATATCAGAAAATAAAAGTCTATGTCCGTAAGCCATAGCCGAATGGATAGAGAAGCAGCTTTGAGATCCAAAGGTTGCTGGTTCGAGTCCCTGGACCAGCAGGATGCTGAACATATCTGTTTAGTCAAGCCTTGTGTTAATGGTGTTTATGAGGTAAAGGTGTAGATCTGGAGGATCCTCAGAAAGTGTTTTGGTAAACTGGGATGTATGGGTGCTGTTAGTCCCCACTCGCTTGCTCACTCGAGTTTGTTGACGGTGTAGTGGCTGCTGCTTTATGTCCCGGGGCTCCCTCATGCCTGTGTTACCTTCTGGCTCTCCCCTTTTAGTTATGAAGTCATAGTTAGTTGCCGGAGTCCCTGCTTGCACTCTGTGCAATATGTATACTGTTCCTACTTATTCAGGTGACATTGGGCATACCTAACAACCTGTGTCCCCCCCCCCAATCTGTCCCTCTGAGTTATATGTCGGTCCTGGGATAGAGATGCTGACCTCTTCTGCTCCTCAGACCTGCCTGATCCATCCTGGTGCCCTGTGTCTGGTTGGAGTCTCATCGCATTGCTCCTGTGGAGGACGGCCCCATGAGGACAGTTGGGGGTCGCGCCTGGAGGACGCTCTGGACTCTTGCATACCCCTTTTCCACCAAATCAGTTCCAGGGCTGATTCGGGGCCAGTATTGGTGCTGGTTCACAACTCGTTCAACCTGCGAGTCAGCTGAGAACCAGTTTGCTTTTCCATAGCTCGGGGTGCTAAGGGGAGCCACGTCATTATGTCGCTGTATACGTCAGTTACGTCGCTGCGTTTGCATAAACCTTGGCGCAAACATCAAAGCAACAACACGGAGAAAAAGCAGCAGCAGCAACAACAATAATAATGGATGACTTCGCGTTTGTACAGCTGCTGCTTCTCATCGCTTAAAAATGGCGACCTTTCGCGGTCTTGCTATTGTTGTTGGTCTTAACAACTCCGCCCCCCCACTGACATAAGCAGTTCTTTCCTCTGGCCCAGCAAAGAGCTGGTGCTAGCCTGGAACTGGTTTTTCTGGTCCCAGAGCCAGTTCTTTGTCAGTGGAAACAGAAAACCTGGTTCCAAACTAAGCACTGGCCCCGAACCAGCCCTGGAACTGATTTGGTGGAAAAGGGGAAGCAGTGGTGCTTTTGTGGCTGGGGGCTGCGGCTGACTTGCTGACTTTAGGACTGCAGTTGTCGTGAATGGTTTTGCGCTCGGGTTTCTGTCGGTGGGGGGTTTATAGCATCAACGAAGCTGACTTTATGTTAGGACTGTTAATGTTATAGTCATGTTGTCTGTTGTTGCCCAAATGAGGATGGGTTCCCTTTTGAGTCTGGTTCCTCTCGAGTAGGGCTGCGTACCGGTACTGTACCGTGAAAATCGATTCGGTATAGGTCCAAAATACCGGATCATGAAGTACCAGGACTGTACCGAACCGATATAAATTTACACCAAGTATCTGCTTATTTTGTGACTGAAGATGCGTAAATCCTACCACAAAGACAAAAATTTAGCACTGGGAAAGACGTAAAATGCCGCGCTGAAACTTGAAATCAGAGCCATCTTTGATTTGAGATCCTCTTGCCACAGTCTCGCGAGACATTGCGAGAGCCTGGCTGATCCAGCGTTCTGATTGGTCAAAAAGACTCAAAATCAGGTCAGCCATTTTTCCTTTGCTGGCATTGGCAGTCTTTGCTGCTTTGTGTAATTTTGCCGCCTAAGTTAAAGGCCGTGGACTGCGCGGAGTCTATAGTACTCTAGTATAGTCACTTCTCACTGTGAGACAACTTATGACTTTTTGTCCCAAGTTCACTATAGTGTGAGCAGCGGTCTCAAAAGTAGCCAGTTACCGGCGGCAAATCGCCGGCTACGGCTTGTTATGCCGCCGGCTATTGTCAGTAGAGTCACAAAATTTAATATTAAATATTTGACGGCAAAAAAAGTTGTGAACGTAAATTACATCCACTATGTCATATATGTCCGTTGCCGCGTCAACTTTGTTTACATCCTCGACATGAGTGCAGCCATTACTGCCCCTTGTGCCATATGTAAGCCGTACTCTGATTGGCTTAGAGTGTTCCATGGACTGTGAATGGTTCATACCATCATGTGACTCACAAATGGCGACGAAGAGAGTTGCAAGCGGCTCCATGCCGGATGCGTGGCTAAAAAGGTCTTGAGGGAAAGGGAAGTACGTTTTGAACGCAAATTTATTGTCATTGTGTTGATATAGAAAAATAAATACGTCTTAGTCCACCGTTTCTCAGCCTTGCTTAAGACATTATAATCGCAGATCGTAAAGTTGACTCTGCATTTGACAGCTGCTCGAAAAAACAAACTGCGTGCGTAACAACGCTAATCAAGCTTAAGCTAGACGACCCGCCTCAAATACCCGTCCCGGGTAAATGTTATCCCAATTTTAGATGACCTGTTCGTAGGCCCCTACATGTATATGTAAATTCAAGAAATATTTTTATATCATATAATCTTACTTTCTTTGATTTATTTTGGTATGAATCTGGAAAAACTTGTCACCTTAGCTTAGTCAAAGTGCACATCAGACTTAAAATTATTATATCATCCATATGTGGATTTCAATCGGACTACTTATGTGTTTGTTTGCAAATATTTCTGAAATTTGATAAAATGACTGAGGTATGGTTTCATATTTCAAGTTTCCAAATGGTATTGATTACCCTTTATTTTCACTGTTAAAAGTTACCAGAGGCCACCATTTCTCAGGGCATTTCATAAAATTTTCCATGCCAAAAAAGGGGGGCGCACCCCCCCCCCCTTGAAACCCCCCCCTGCAGGCTTTGCGTGCATTATGTCTGCCGCTGGCAGACATTTTACCATTTTGCACCCTGCTGTAAATTATTTGTACCCTGCTATTCTCCCAAACTTTGAAGCCCCTGTGTGAGACTGAGAGGGTGACTGAGAAGTGAGGTAGGAAACCTAGTTATGTTCGGTTTTCTTTGAATAAACATACTGACAAGTTGTCAACAGTTCATTAATGTTTCTGTCATTATTAAAGAAGTTCAGAAGAATGTGTCAAATTGTTCAGGTACAGGTCCAGACCTGTACCTAAACCTCTGTACCGGTACCTGATGTTACGTTTAGGTACGCAGCCCTACTCTCGAGCATTCTTCCTCATGTCGTCTGAGGGAGTTTTTCCTTGCCACCCTCGCCACAGGCTGCTCATTGCGGATAGATTAGGGATAAAATTAGCTCATGTTTCAAAGGAACAGTCCACCGTACTTCCATAATGAAATATGCTCTTATCTGAATTGAGACGAGCTGCTCCGTACCTCTCCGAGCTTTGCGCGACCTCCCAGTCAGTCAGACGCGCCGTCACTCCTGTTAGCAATGTAGCTAGGCTCAGCATGGCCAATGGTATTTTTTGGGGCTGTAGTTAGATGCGACCAAACTCTTCCGCGTTTTTCCTGTTTGCATAGGTTTATATGACCAGTGATATGAAACAAGTTCAGTTACACAAATTGAAACGTAGCGATTTTCTATGCTATGGAAAGTGCGCACTATAATGACAGGCGTACTAACACCTTCTGCGCGCTTCGGCAGCACATTGATATCTGAGCTCCGTATCAATGCGCTGCCGAAGCGCGCAGAAGGTGTTAGTACGCCTGTCATTATAGTGCGCACTTTCCATAGCATAGAAAATCGCTACGTTTCAATTATTGTAACTGAACTTGTTTCATGTCACTGGTCATATAAACCTATGCAAACAGGAAAAACGCGGAAGAGTTTGGTCGCATCTAACTACAGCCCCAAAAAATACCATTGGCCATGCTGAGCCTAGCTACATTGCTAACAGGAGTGACGGCGCGTCTGACTGACTGGGAGGTCGCGCAAAGCTCGGAGAGGTACGGAGCAGCTCGTCTCAATTCAGAGAAGAGCATTTTTCATTATGAAAGTGCGGTGGACTGTTCCTTTAAGTCGTTCAAATTCTGTAAAGCTGCTTTGCGACAGTGTTTATTGTTAAAAGCGCTATACAAATAAACTTGACTTGACCCGAACCCCAGGCTGCTCTGTGGATGTGAGCATCTAAATGCCATTACTGTAATATAACAAAGTTTGTACTAAAAAAAAAAAAAAAAAAGTGCCCAAGACTTTTGCACAGTCCAAATGGTGGGAAGTGGGCTTTGTGAAATGTTACCTGCATCATGTAGGATTTCAGTCTGTCTATTAACTCTTCTCTCGGGCCTAAAGACAGAACAGAGCACAGCACACTTTCAGCATTTACACACTCAAAGCTTAAAAAGAAGAAAACTCCAGCGGAAATGAATATATTAGAAACGGAAGTGAGTGAAAAAGGGAGGTTTAAGCCTTGAGGGACTGAGTAAACTGTGCTGGAGCTCACCGTTAGCGCTTTTCCACACAAACATGGCGGACCGCCTCATTCATTTACACCAGGCTCAGCGCCATTAGGAATAAAACACGGCCTTACACAGGCGCACGCAATAAAATACAGAGAGAGACAAAACATTCTGCAACAAGGCAAGTTATGAAATCACACCAAGCTCTAGCCGGTTTTGTTTTTCTAAAGCTAATGCTAACATACAGCGCTGCTTGCTGTTAGCTGAGCTAGCTAACCGGCGCACTCACTCGGGGGTTGTTTGTTTGTAGATGAGCTCGTTTTTCTCACCCATAACAGGCGCTCCGATCTCCGTCAGTTTGGCCTGTAACTCGGGGCCGCTCCATGAGTTCAGGTCCGGGTTCGGCTCTGTGCCCGGGATTCCATCAGCCGCCATCTTTATTTTCTTATTTGCACACAACACATTCACACAGATCTGGCGCAGAGGATCATGGGAACTTCCGCATACGTCCAGCCAACGCGAACGGGGCGCGCATGCGCATACACACAACAGTCCTCCTCAGAAATGTGAATGTGTTTGAGCAGATAGATTTCCTCAGAGGATATTCTGTGTAAATTATAGCAATTCTATATAATTTAGTCAGTAAATATACACATACTGAAGTATCAGAAACATATTTTAAAACAAGTGTTGCCAGGCAAAACGAACCTCACCTGGGAGCACTTACTCATCATGAATATGAAGTGAGTAAGTAAAATGTATTTCTAAAGCACATTTAAACACAGTTTACACTGACCAAAGTGCTGTACAGAGTGTAAAAATAAATAGATATAAAATATATAAAGAAACAAAAACAACTGATTTAAACATCAGCAACAAAAGATAAACACTTAATTACTGACATGACAAAAGAAAAACAGTTAAAATGTAGGGAATGCTGATGCTAACTTGGTGTATGAGTATTGAAAACAAATATACTTACTATCATGACTATAGCACCCAAAATATGTCCAACATGCTTTCTGTATTGAACCATTTATGAGAGAGAAAGCATTAGGAGCTTCATATTGACTAGGAATCAACTTGAAAAAAATTAATTATTCCATAAAAATCGTATCGCAGCTGAGGCCTACCCTGCTCCCACGTTTGCTTATAAGTCCTTTGTCGTTTCTCCTTCTCGTACGCTTTATCGGCGGCCTTTTTCTCCTCTTCAGACCGAGCTCGCTTTGTCCCCGTCTCTGGCGGTTTCTGTACACCTTTCAGAAAATTCCACATCGCAATGTAGCTTTGGCAGATGTAGATGTAAACAACAACAAAAACGCGTGTTTAAATGGGCGATAATGTGGCCACATCTATTGAATTTGATAACGTCATTACCGCGATATTCAACGAGATGCGTTATATGCATGTGCAGTCGTGAAAAAACCGACAGCCTGACTCGTACATGATATGATTCGGAATTCTTCGGTATTTTCCGTCCCATCGATGAACACAGACACGGCACATGCTTAATATGTGGCGGCTTTAGTTGACGGTGTGTCTGAATCTTCGCTTCATATATATTTTTTATTTTCAACTAAGTGACAGGAATTACCCGCCAAATGACAAATTAAGTCGCCTCGGGCGACCGGACCACCGCGAATTTCGAGCCGTGTAAGGCATGGATGACTTTTTCCAGGTCATTGTATGACAGAACAGATTTAAGTTTTGCAATGATCCTTAATTGGTAGAAACTAGTCTTAACAACAGAAGAGATTTGTTTGTCAAGGCTGAGTTGGGAGTCTAGAATAACACCCAGGTTTCTTGCATGGGTTTTGACAAATGGAGAGAGCCAAGGTTGCCAGAGATGGAATTTCTGGATTTTGGGGGGCCGAAGATTATGACCTCAGTTTTGTCTTCATTGAACTGGAGGAAGTTATTGGCCATCCAGTTTTGAATTTCTTTAAGGCAGCCCAGAAGAGGCTACAAGGAATTTCCAGATTTTAGAGGGAGGTACATTTGGGAATCGTCAGCATAAAAGTGGAATGTAATATTACATTTTCTAATGATGTTACCCAGTGGGAGCATATATAGGCAAAAAAGAACAGGACCCAGGATGGACCCCTGGGGGACACCGCAAGACGCAGGGGGTGAGGAATATTGGCCTATGGACACTGAAAAGGTTCTTTGCTGGAGGCATGAGTGGAACCATTTTAGAGCAGAACCCTTAATCCCAACCCACTGTTCAAGCCGGGCCAGCAGTGTTGTGTGGTCTACAGTGTCAAATGCAGCACTAAGGTCCAACGGGATAAGAATGGCAGTATCACTAAAGTCGAGGGTGAGCAGTAGGTCGTTTGTTACCTTTAACAGGGCTGTCTCAGTGCTATGACGGGCCTTAAAGCCAGATTGAAATGGTTCTAGGATTTCTGCTGAATTAAGGAAGGGAAGCAACTGTGTTAACACAACCTTTTCCATAATTTTTTAAATGAATGGGAGTTTAGAGATGGGCCTGACATTTTTTAAACATTTTGGATCAAGGTTATGCTTTTTAAGGAGAGGCTGGACTACCACGTGCTTAAAACAGGTGGGAACACTACCGGTGGCAAGGCAGGAATTTAGAATGATTTGAATGCTTGGACCAATAACATCAAATACATCTTTAATAATCAGGGAAGGGATAGGGTCGTGACTCAGGGGCTGTTGAAGTTTTCATGTGTTTTACAGTGTCCCACAGCTCAGTGTATGAAACTGCCTGAAAGTGGTCAAAGGTAGCTGTGGCACTGGGGAGGTGGTGGTGGGGGGTCAGATACAACAGGAGAAAACTGTGCCCTAATGTGGTCAATTTTCTCAATGAAAAACTTCAGGAATTTCTCACAGCGGTTGGTGGATGCCTCGACCTCTGGGGACACTTGAGGGTTAATAATTGAGTTGATGCAACTAAATAAAATCTTTGGCTGGTGGGAATGTTCTTCTATGATGTCAGAGTAATGTTTATTTATTTATTTATTTATTTATAAGCTTTGCCACAAAGGCAGGGCGACCCCACAGAGTACAGCTCCACTACGGGGACCCAATCTAAAATAAATAAATAATGATAATAGTAATTGACAACAATGACAATAATAATAATAGAAAATTTACAACAAAAGTAAAAGAAAATAATAATAATTACAACAAGGCAATAGTAATACTAATAATTAACAACAAAAATGATAGTAATAATAGTAATTAACAACAAAGACGATCACTAATTTGACGACACGTGTGACACTTAATACATATAGATTTAAAGGACTGAGGGACGTTTACATTGTAAAATTGTTCAGTGATATTCATATCGTACTCGTATAGTTCCTTCTTGAACTGGCTTAGTTTGATTATAGTTCTAATATGTGCAGGTAAGATGTTCCATACTCTTGTAACTCTGATGTAGTAACTGTTTTGAAACGTTACAGTTCGTGATGTAGGAACATTTAACAAAGGTCCTTTGACAGTATTCCTTGTTGTCCTTCTCGAGATGTTAATGGAGATGTTAGGGTCGCTATCAGCTGCTAGACGTTTGAAAAGATGAATTAGATCCAAATACTCGAGCCAATAAGTTATTGGAAGTAGTCCAAGCTTGAGGAGTCGATCTTTATCGCTGACCTCCGTTCTAAAAGGCAGGGATAGGATGTATTTGGTTGCCCATCGTTGAACTCTTTCCATGGTGGTGATGAGCGAGACAGTTTGAGGGGCCCAGACTTGAGAACAATTAGCAAATATGCTCCGGATCAGGGTGGTGTAGAGGATAAAACGAACAAAAGAGTCGTGGATACCAATTGATGATCTTCTTACAAACCCGAGCATTTTATTTGCTTTGGCAGTTACTGTGCGTACATGGGTTGTCCACTTGAGGTCAGATGACACAAGGATCCCAAGGTCCTTATGAGCATTTATAGATTTTACCTGATCATCATTTAGATGATGAGATGAATTGACAGGCTCAGTGTTCCTTGTAATGGAAAGAAGGCAACTCTTAGAGATATTTAAATCCATACGCCACTGTTTGCACCACTCACATATACAATCGAGGTCCCGCTGAAGGATCACTTCATGTTCTAAGGTCTTAATGGCCCGATAGCACTTGGTGTCGTCGGCAAACAATGCAACAGATGTTGAGGAGACAACTTGAGGAAGGTCATTAACGTAGACGAGGAAGAGGAGAGGCCCAAGTATTGAGCCTTGAGGAACTCCAGATGCGACTTTAAGTGGTGGAGATGTAACACCAAGAACTGTAACCCTTTGGTAACGATCTGAGAGAGAGTTCTCAAACCACTTCAGATTACCACAGATCCCAAAACGTTGGAGTTTCCAAAGAAGTAGATGGTGGTCTACCCTGTTGAAGGCCTTGGCAAAGTCAAGATAGATGGCATCAGTCTGCACTCTGTCAAGCAATTTGCCAATTTCATGCAGAACTGAGAAAAGCTGAGTTGTCGTGGATTTCCACTTTAAAGGAACAGTTCACCGTACTTCCATAATGAAATATGCTCTTATCTGAATTGAGACGAGCTGCTCCGTACCTCTCCGAGCTTTGCGCGACCTCCCAGTCAGTCAGACGCGCTGTCACTCCTGTTAGCAATGTAGCTAGGCTCAGCATGGCCAATGGTATTTTTGGGGGCTGTAGTTAGATGCGACCAAACTCTTCCGCGTTTTTCCTGTTTACATAGGTTTATATGACCAGTGACATGAAACAAGTTCAGTTACACAAATTGAAACGTGGCGATTTTCTATGCTATGGAAAGTGCGCACTATAATGACAGGCGTACTAACACCTTCTGCGCGCTTTGACAGCGCATTGATACGGAGCTCAGTATCAATGCGCTGTCGAAGCGCGCAGAAGGTGTTAGTACGCCTGTCATTATAGTGCGGACTTTCCATAGCATAGAAAATCGCCACCTTTCAATTTGTGTAACTGAACTTGTTTCATATCACTGGTCATATAAACCTATGTAAACAGGAAAAACGCGGAAGAGTTTGGTCGCATCTAACTACAGCCCCCAAAAATACCATTGGCCATGCTGAGCCTAGCTACATTGCTAACAGGAGTGACAGCGCGTCTGACTGACTGGGAGGTCGCGCAAAGCTCGGAGAGGTACGGAGCAGCTCGTCTCAATTCAGAGAAGAGCATATTTCATTATGGAAGTACGGTGGACTGTTCCTTTAAGAATCCATGTTGGAGTTGATGTAGCTTAAAAGAGATATGATCGATGATTTTGTTGTAAACACAGTGTTCCATTACCTTTGAGACAAGCGGTAGTAAGGAAATTGGCCTGTAGTTAGAGACTTCATTAGCTGGGCCATTCTTTAATATCGGGACGATGTTCGAAAGTTTCCATTCGGCTGGTAACTTGCCTAATGTTAGACATTTATTGAAGATATCAGGGTTCTCCACGAGAGGTTTTAGAGGGGCGGGCCGCCCCCCTTTCTGTGATTCCCGCCCCCGTTTAATTTCTGCCGCCCCTTTACAAAAGGTAGAGACGTCCCTTTGTTTTCTTTGTGACAGATAGACTTTCTCTGTTGGAGTACTGACAACGCGACAACACCCGAGTGTGAAACTCATTTACCAGCAATTAGTTTAGTCAGTCTGACGATTATAGTCTAAGAAAAGCGTTTCACACTTCGGCGTTTTTGACACATTGTTCTTGCGCCGGGAGATAACACGTTGTGGCAGCGGGGGCGTGGTCAAGCATCGGTCTGTGACAGGAGGGCGGAGTCAGGGAAGGTAAGTGGCAGAATCACTACACCTGTCGTTAATTAATGTGTTTGTGTGTCTTCCCAGTGACCGCGCCCTATTTAAGGAGAGAGAGCGAGAGCAGAGGGAGCTCTCTCCCGAACCAGACGGCTGATGTGTGTGCGTGTGTCTGAGCGTGTGTGAGAGTATATATGAACACTGAAAAGCTGAATAAAAGAGAGTTTTGTGAACTCAGTTCTGGCCTGCCGTCCTTCTGTGCTCTCCCGGGTTTCAGCACCACTGTGACAGTTCATGTAGGTGGGTGGAGCACAGAAGGACGGCAGGCCAGAACTGAGTTCACAAAACTCTCTTTTATTCAACTTTTCAGCGTTCATATATACTCTCGCACACACATCAGCCGTCTGGTTGGGGAGAGTGCTCCCTCTGCTCTCGCTCTCTCTCCTTAAATAGGGCGCGGTCACTGGGAAGACACACAAACACATTAATTAATGACCGGTGTAGTGATTCTGCCACTTACCTTCCCTGACTCCGCCCTCCTGTCACAGACCGATGCTTGACCACGCCCCCGCTGCCACACACGCCTTTATAATAACGTGTGAATCGACACCAAGTTCGAGATAACTGATTGTTATTGTCGGCAGAGAAATAAAGGATAAAAACAAAAAGTTCAAAGTTGGTGCGGAGCAGTGTAAATATAGTTAAAACAACATCTTTTCAATGTACTTTACTCTCTCAAAAAAATTATTTTTTTCCAGTGGTGCCTGCAATTACATTTCCATTTCAAACAATGTCAGCTTTTGTGGAGCAGTGTGAATATAGTTAATACAAAAACTTTTCTGTACTTTTCTGTTCTTTTTTTGTAGTTTGCTAAATAAAAAAATATTTTTCCAGTTCCATTTCAAACAATGTGTCTGAATATGATGTGTAAGTGTGTAATGTATGATGTGTTTTGTACCAGTCCAATTGATTCCTCTATTCTAAATGATTACTATTTGAGAGTATTTTATGCAAATTCTATGCAAATGACATGTAAATTTATGCAAATTTGTTTCAAGGTCATCCGATTGACCCCCACCCCCCTATATTTTCAATCCGTGGAGAACCCTGCATATGTATAGTGCACAACTCCTCAACAATCGAGCTGGTATCTTGTCAGGACCAGTAGCTTTTGTTACATTCAGCGATAGTAGGGCGTCTTTTACATCATTTGAAGAAAGTTGTAGATCATCTATAGTGTCAACCAAAGGAGTTTTTACAGCTTCAGATGGTGTATGGCTTTGATAATCTTCAGGATTCAGCGGAGGCTTGAGTGTAGAATAGAAGTAGTTGTTGAACAAATTAGCCACTTCGATAGGATTATTAGCAGCTTCTTTGATTGTTCCGTCGTCGCTTTTCAAGACCATTTTGCAAGGTACGCTTGACTGTTTAGATGTTGATTTAAAGATAGACCAGAACTTCTTAGTGCTTGATTTTAACAGAGTTGGTAGAGTTTCAAAGAATTCCTTATGCTTAAGGGTGATAAGTGCCTTAGATTGTCGACGTAGTGTGCAAAATCTTTCACGTAGGTTAGTGAAACGTAGTTTTAGCTTTGGCTTTTCTCCTAGCAGTCTCTTTTTTCTTTAATAGATGCTTGACTTCACTGTCGATCCACGGGGGAGAGCAGCACCTTTTGATCGTCTTCGATGGAATGTATTCTGAAGCAGCAGCTAAAAAGATATCACTCCAGCATTGCCAATCTGAGTCAATGTCGATATTAGATGTCGGTGATGGCGAAAGATCAGCGAATGTTAAAGAAGCAGAGAGACTGTCCCAGTCAACGTTTTTATAGTCAAAAACAGTTCTTGAATCGCGTGAAGAAATAGTCGCGTGTGTTGTGAGGTCGAAGAACAATAGGGAATGATCAGTGAAGATACCCATTGTTCCAGGTTCAATGCATGTTATGTTTGAAACCATCTCTGGGGAGTTGACAAAAATGAGATCTAAAATGTTATCTTGTCTTGTTGGATGCATATTTAATTGCTGTAAAAAAAAGTCAAAAGTCAGTTCATGAAAATCCAAAGAACCAGAAGAGAGATTCCTCCCAATGGATGCTGAAATAAAATCAGAGTTCCAAGTTAAGTCAGGAAAATTAAAGTCACCAGTAATCAGTATTTTATCGTACTTTGAAGTGAGTTCGAGTAGCAAAGCAAACAGTGACAGCCATTCATTAAGATCACAATTCGGAGGCCGGTAGCAAACGCAGAGAAGACAGTTTTTAGATTTAAAACATTCAAGTTCAATAGCAACGATCTCCAAATGGTTAGACCAGTCCCCTAAAACGATTCCATTGAAAATTAAGGTATCCTTTAGGGCTAAAAGTACACCTCCTCCTCGCTTATCAGCCGCGTGATCTTTTCGAATTATGTTCTATCCAGTTGGAATGATTTCAATGTCAGAGATACTGTCGTTAAGCCATGATTCAGAGGCTGTCCACACGGCAATGGATTCAGGTGAATCTGATAAAATTGTTTATCGTTTCGGCCTGGCGTCCACACGGCACCGGCGTTTTGGGTGCCCCAAAACGATATTTTTTGAGAACGGGTTCCAGAGTGGAAAAATCTGGCAACGGCGCCATTGCGAAGTCGTCTGGATGAGTAGAACGGATTTGTTTACGATGACGTCACAACCACATGACTAGAACAAGCAGCACTCTCGCCGTTTTGTATGAACCACTGCATTGCATTCACTTTTGTATACAGCTTTTCTTTTAAATAAACAAGTAACTGAACCATTTCTTGAATTTCTTTTTTTTATTGGATAAGACTGCTTTTCAAAATGTTCACACACAATATAAAAAGTGATATAAATTATATAAAAATGCTTTTCAAAATGTTCACACACAATAAGAAAATTAAGTTATATAAAACTATGCACACTAATAAAACTAATTTGTACACACAGAAGGCACGATTTCCTCGCGTAGTCGCAGCAATCATCATCTTCTTCTTGTGTGTTTTCACACCGGGTAGAAGAAGGGGTTTGTGTGCATGCGTCCTACTTCTTCTATTGTTCTGGTGTCTCCGATGGGACCGTCTTACAGCGCACCTAGAGGTGTGGCATGTGTATTGCACAGTTTTCAGCAAGCGTTGCGTTGCCACATGTACCTGATATCTTACTGATCCATTGCCCATGTGGACGCGATTTTTTTTTAATAAAATCTCGTTGCCGTTGTCGTGTGGATGTAGCCTCAGTGATGGCAATGATGTCCAGCTCTTCTGCATAAACCAGATCTTGAAAGGCTTTCAGATTGCTGATTTGAGTCCTGTCAGATGACTTATTTAGGCTGCAAAGACTCCGAGCGTTAAATGACAAGCAGCGAAAATTTGATGCGACAATAACGTTCCTGGGTGTTGTATCTGAAGCTTGTCTTGGACATGAAACAAATTTGCTAGCCATAAGTAGGAAAATTACATTAAAAACCATAAAAATATTAGAGACACAAAAGCACACAAACACATCCGGGACATGAACGTGCGCGTAACCCGGCGAGGAGGTGCGCGTAACCCGGCGAGGCTCTAGCTTTCTTAGCAGCAGCCTGGAAATTTGACAGAGAAGTTCGGAACATTTCTAGGGACACCATGAGGTGGTCCTTCTTCCATTTCCGCTCGGCTCTACGACAGACCTGCCTGAGGAGGCGGGTAGACTCATCAAGCCACTGTTGGGATTTAAAATTGGGACGTCTGAATTTAAGAGGAGCCACAGTGTCTAAGATGGCATACAGGAGGTATTGAAAAGGAGCATTAAAGGGATAGTTCGGGATTTTTGACATGAATCTGTATGGCATCCCCATCAATAGTGTCGTGCAAACACACTGACTTACCCCTGACAGCATCCTGTGAGTCCAGTTCTTGTCCAGTTTTGGTCCAGACGAAAGTAGTCCGGCAAGTTTGTTGGGGTCACGAAAGTAAAACGTTTTTCGTCTCAAAACAGTATGTGTTCAAAAGAGTGATATATTTGCATCACAAAACCGTTGCCAAATAAAAAGTCAGACCTCGAAATCGCTTGGCACTATTTTCTCTCCCTTCTTATCACTGCGCGCTGCCACCAGGTGACAGCCACGGCTGTTTCATTCATTGTTTTAGTGATGGGAATTTCGGCTCTTTTGGCTCTTCTTACTATAAGGAGCCGGCTCTTTCGGCTCCCAAACGGCTCCTGAGATTTTATTTTTGATTTAATTGCTGCAATTAACTAGTTAATTAATTACATTATTATTTATATTTTATCAATAGGATGTTTTCCATTTTATTTTTTAGTTTTTGTAGCCATTGTAAAGGTTTGTAAAGTATAGCAGTGTAACAATGTTCTAGCTATAGAAATAAAACTTACTTACCAATTAATAAATTATTTTCTCACAAACATAATGCAAAACTGTGTTATATTACCAATATAAAATACACAGAAGACATCAACTGTTTATCCTTTATGGCTTTATTTCACACTCGACCTTGAACAAAATGCCAAAAAATAAATTAAGTATAAATCAGGCCTAAGAAACTATGAAGCAAAGTTGGAAATTATTTTAACAAACAGAACAATGTGCAACAAAATATGTGGCACCTTGAGCACATGTAAAAAGAGAAAAAAGTGCCGCACTCTGCTCCACCAGTAATGAGAAGCTGCTGGAACAGCAGATATGCTCCTGTTATAATGACTGCTGTCTCGTTGTATACCGCAGATTAATCTGGCCATGCCAAGGCGGTTGCCGACCGAACCGGTCAATTTATGAGCGACAATTTATATCATGAGCTTTAGGAATTCACGGCAACAAAACAATGATCATGGTTGTCAAATAGACAATCATCCTTCAGCTGAGCTGAACTCTGTCTCTCTCTCTCTCTCTGAGGCACCTAAGGACAAAAACTAATTCGGCTCCCCAACTCTGCTCCCACCGAAGAGCCGGCTCCCGTCGTTCACTTCAAAGAGCCGGCTCTTTGAGCCGGATCGTTCGCGACCGACACATCACTACATTGTTTACTGCTAGCAAAGTTAGCGACAACATCTCTGACTACGACGGTGAAATGTGTGCGGAGATTCAGCCACATCTTTGTTGCTACAGCCTGGACAGTCGCAAGTGCACACCATTTTCACAAATATATTATTGTATAGGTTATAGAAGGTGATAAATTTGTCGCTGTTCTTGCTCTCAAATTAGCTTGTTAGCGCCGCTGATCTGAACTCCTAATCACTGCCAAACAATGGGAAAGGTGTTGATTCCTGCGCAGATGTCAACATGACAGCGCGCAGTGATACCGAGGGAGAGAAAATAGTGCCAAGCGATTTCAAGGTCTGACTTTTTATTTGGCAACGGTTTTGTGATGCAAATATATCACTCTTTTGAACACATACTGTTTTGAGACGAAAAACATTTTACTTTCGTGACCCCAACAAACTTGCCGGACTACTTTCGTCTGGACCAAAACTGGACAAGAACTGGACTCACAGGATGCTGTCAGGGGTAAGTCAGTGTGTTTGCACGACACTATTGATGGGGATGCCATACAGATTCAAGTCAAAAATCCCGAACTATCCCTTTAACTCCTCTGGACTGGAGAGGTGCTGATGTGCAGTGGAAATAGAGGTGGTAATGTCATTTATTAAATAACATCGAGAGAACTTCTTTGCAGTGAAAGAGTTAATATGACGGGAGTAGTGACCAGAAGATCTGGTTGTAAACAGGTGGTGAAATAATTTTACGCTGAACACAATAGGCATATGATCGCAGATAGATGCATCCTCGATGCACATGGAATCAATGGAAAACCCACAGGATAAAATGAGGTCCAAAGTGTGGCCATGAACATGGGTTGGCTGATTGATGTGTTGGATAAGGCCAAAAGAATCCAATAAGGAACAGAACTCACTAACCATCATTAGCACACTAACTGTGAAAAAAAGTCAAATACAAGTGTTAGCATGTTAACTGTTAAACGCTGTCAAACCTTAGCGTTAGCGCTAATTTAAAAACGCTGTCAAAAATGAGCGTCAGCATGCTAACTTAATAAAAACTGTGAAAGACCAGCATTAGCATGCTAACATTTAACAAAAACACTCAAACACTAATGTTAGCGCACAAACTGTTAACAAAAATGCTGTCAAACACGAGCATTAGTGTGCTAACATTTAACAAAAACGCTCTCAAACTCTAGTGTTAGCACGCTAACTGTTAACAAAAACCCTGTGAAAAATGTGTTAGGATGGTAACTTTTAACAAAAACGCTTTCAAAAACGAGCATCAGCGTGTTAACAAAAATGCTGTCAAACTCTAGTGTTAGCATGCTAGTTTAACAAACCTGTCAAAAATGAATGTTAGTGCACTAACTTAACAAAAACGCTGTCAAACTCTAACGTTAGCATGCTGATTTGTCACAAATGAGCATTACCGCGCTAACTTAACAAAAATGCTGTCAAACTCTAGCGTTAGTGTGCTGTTAACAAAAATGCTCTCAAACTCGAGTGTTAGCACGCTAACTGTTAACAAAAACCCTGTGAAAAAAGCGTTAGGATGCTAACTTTCAACAAAAGCGCTTTCAAAAACGAGCATCAGCGTGTTAACAAAAATGCTGTCAAACTCTAGCATCAACACAGTAACTGTTAAAAAAAAACGCTGTCAGACTCGAGCGTCAGCACACTAACTTAACAAAAACCACCAAACACGAACAAAACATTCACAAACTAACATTAGCATGGTAACTATTCATAAAAAACGCTTTCAAAAACGAGCATCAGCAGGCTTAACGTTAACAAAAACACTGTCACACTTTAACGTTTGCTAAAGTGCGCTAACTTAACAAAAACCATCAAACATTAGCATTAGTGCGCTAACGTTGAACAAAAACATTCACAAACTCTAATGTTAACGCACTAACTTAACAAAAATGCTGTCAAACTCCAGTGTTAGTGCGCTAACTTCACAAAAACGCTTTCAGACTCTAGCCTTAGCATGCTAACTTAAACTCACTTTCAAAAATGAGCATCAGCGGGCTAACTGTTCACAAAAATGCTGCCAAGCACGAGTGTTAGCGTGCTGTTAACAAAAATGCTTTCAAAAACAAGCATCAGCACGCTAACTGTAAGTAAAAATGCTGTCAAACTTTAACGTTAATGCACAATCTTAACAAAAACACTGTCAAACTCTGGCGTTCGTCTGCTAAATGTTAAAAAAGTCAAATACGAGTGTCAGTGCACTAACTTAACAAAAACTGACAAACAATAATATTAGTGCACTAATGTTTAACAAAAACGCTGTCAAACTTTAACATTAGAACGCTAACTGTTAAAACGCTTTCAAACACTAGCATTAGTGTGCTAACCTAACAAAAATGTTGTCAAACTCTAGCATTAGCGTGCTAACTGTGAATAAAAACACCTTTCAAAAACGAGCATCAGCATGCTAACTGTAAACAAAAACGCTGTCAAACTAACGTTAGCACGCGGTGAACAAAAATGAGCATCAGTGCGCTAACTGAACAGAAATGAGCATCTTCACAAAAACACTATCAAACTCTCATGTTAGCATGCTTACTGAACAAAAATGTCAATCTCCAGCGTTAATGTGCTAGCTTAACAAAAACGCTTTCAAACACGAACGTTAGCGTGCTAACTTAACAAAAACGGTTTCAAAAACAATTAGCGCTCCAACTGTGAACAAAAATGCTGTGAAACTTTAACGTGAGTGTGCTAACTTAACAAAAACACCGTCAAACATGATAGTGCGTTAACTGTTAACAAAATGCTGTCAAACTCTAGTGCGAGCACGCTAACTGTTAACAAAAACGCTTTCAAACACTAGCGTTAGCACAACGTTAGAAAAATGCTTTCAATCACTAGCGTTAGCATGCTAACTTAACAAAAACACCATCAAACTAGCATTAGTGTGCTAACTGTTAACAGAAACGCTTTCAGACACTAGCATTAGCGTGCTAGCATTTAACAAAAACGGTCTTAAATGCTAACGTGAGTGCGCTAAGTGATCACAAAAATATTTATTCATGTAGTTTATTTATTTATGTAAAGAAGAGAATGCAGTGTTTGTAAATAAAAGCTGAGGTTGATGGTGTTTGTGTGTGATGAAGTGTGAAGGAGAAACACAGTGGTGTTGGGTTTTATCTACACAGACATCAGCAGCTGAACTTCATCCATTTTATTGATCAGATTCAATTCTGCAGTAAATCTCAGTGTGAACTGTAAATCAGCTTTATTCAGATTTGATTCGCAACGACAAACTTCCACAATCATAATGTGTAAAAAACAGACTGTAGGATTCAAATTATTTGTTTCTGCAAAAAAGTAACCCAGGTATTAAAATACACTGTACAGCATTTTAAAGGGGAAAATATTTTACAAAAATTAACCAGAAAATGTAAAATATTTCTATTTATTCTCACCATTTAATAGACGATTAAATTTATGAGTTGAAAATTCATTCACTCTTTAATACAGGAGAGATGATCAGTGGGGCTGAATTTTTACCTCCATCATTTAAACCAGGATTGAAGTATGGATAGAGTTTCTCAGTGAAAGACTGACCAGTGAAAGAGTAAATATGAGATCTGGACTTCACATCATAAAAGGAGACCAGACCCTCATCATAATCCACAAACACCCCCACCGTCTCCACCTTCTCTCTCGGTGGGAGGCGGACACGGGGATCAGCAAGAGCCTCATACTGATTCTCATCCCTCAGTCTCACAGTCCAGAATCCATCCTGAGGTTTCAGTGTAATCCTCTCCTTCCTGTTAATGTTCTCTCTCACAACTCCTAATCTCCACTTAGTTTTCCCTCTGACCTGCACCTCATAATAAAATCTCCCTGAGGAGAAACTCTGCTTTCCCACAACACTATGATAGTATTTAAACCTCTGTGGTGTATCAGTGAGATCCTGCCGCTGGACTCCACATGTCACTTGTTTTCCATCAGCAGACAGGATGAGTTTGGGATGAGCTGTATCAGGATCCAGAGTCACATCCACTGAGAGAAACACACAGTGTGTGATGTGAGTTTGCAGGTAAAAAAGATTAAATCATCATCCAGTGGCTCAGATTCATTCGGATTTATGAGAGGATTTGTAGAAGATTAAATAATTCAACATTTTTAAATGATCTCTTGTAAAAAGAGAAAACTCGTCCACACTGTTCCAAATGTCTGTCGTTTTCACAGCATTTTTACTGAATAATGAACAAATGCTGACTGTCGAACCTGTAGACAGCATGTTGCTGTAGATGTGAAAAGCATCATGGTCTAAACTCTCTGCTGGGTGAATTCCACACTCAATAGATTTTTCCTGTGAAATACAACACCGTCATTTTGAGAGGGATTTTTTTAGCCGGATCTTTTTCACCTGCTTTTCTCCAGACAGTTTTGTTGTCAGAGTTTACTGATAAGATTCCACAATTTCTTCAGCCTTTGACTTCAGTAAGGTCACTGAGCTCATTATTTTACTATTGTACGGTAATTGATCAGTTTTCAGGTTCCCTGTGTGTGTAAGTTTAAAAGCGCACTGGGAGAGAGAAGGAGAGAGACACACCTTCATTAGCTCGTAGGCGAGTGTGTATAATATTCCCAAAATAAACTATTTACACACAGCATTGTGAGAGATTTTATTATCTGGAGGCATTTAGTTGATGACGTCATCAGTTTGGGGTTCAAGTAACATTATTGGATAAAAGCTAAAGTGGAATCGTGTGTGTGTGTGCGTCACTGAGCTCTGTGTAAAATCTGGAGGGCTCAGAGCCCATCCCCTGCTGTAGAGACGAGTGAAGCCACCTGGCCGCCATCTTACCGCTCACATCGCGTGTATTTGGTTTATGTGCTAAAGCGTCGTATCCGATCAAATTTGCCCCAAGAAAAGTATCTCCTGACTTTTTCCTCTTTCATTCCCTCCTCTTATTTTCTCCACTTTACCCCCCATTCCTTACAGATCTTTATCGCACTCCGCTTCACTGTTATTGGTTTTTCCCTTTTCCAGTTCAGTCTCTGATCTTTTTTTTGAACGGCTCTTTTACTCCTATAATTATTTTTATGGAGATTTTCAGTTTCTCTTATACAGTGGATCTTTCTCTTTCGTATATTTCTTCTTCCTTTCTATCTATCTAGAGCAGCAGCTACAATTATCGACAGTCCATAATTATCGACACCTTTTCAGATTTACCAATAAAAAACAGTTTTACAAAGCTGAGTTTCAGTTATAACAGTTATTATTGGTTAATCAACCGGAAGACCCGCCTCACCCTTTGATCATGTCGTCTGATGACGCAGCTCGTTACCTGAGATGGAATTTTTTTTAGCACAATCAGCAATTTGAGGAAAACCCGGGCGTTATCATCGCAGGTAAGCATGGTGGAAAGATCATGGACATGTTTTTACTGATCAAATTCACCGATATTTCATGATCTCCTTGTCGAAGCCTACTTTGTTTCTGACTCTTATTTGACAGTCGCCATTTTGTATCTAAATGCGTGTTTGAGAGTCACGTGAGGTGTCGATAATAGCGATCACTTTCGTTTAGTAGATATGTTACATTCATTATGTCTTCTTATTAAATCAAATCATTAGTTTTCTTTTGTTTCAGACGTGTAAAAGTTTTTTCCTTTACCTGACATGTTTCGACGGTGTGACCTCCCTGTCAATATTGACCCTCTGATGAAGACGGAAGTTACACCGTCGAAACATGTCAGGTAAAGGAAAAAACTTGTACATGTCTGAAACAAAAGAAAACTAATGATTTGAATAGTGATCACTTTCACCAGTGTCCACCATTATCGACACCCTGTGGAATTAAGGGACATTTACAACTGTTATGGATCGATCTTTGTGTAACATTGTTGAAGTCGATGAAGGACTTAAAAAAATATGAAAGTGCTGTGATTTGTAATAATTTTTTTCTGATTGATAACAGAATGGAATGTTTATCGAGTATTTGGAATCCGATTGGAAGAAATAGAATTAGAGCAGAATTAAATTCCTAACATATAAAAAATTACATGCTTGAAATATTCAGATTTTTCTATTCCATTCAGAATTTTTTTTTGCAGTTTGTTGTAAATATCGACCACATATTACAATATCAGGAGACATTTTATATTTTGGTTCGAGGAATGACATGCGACCTTTGACCCGGATGTCCATGTGGTTACAATGTCAGTTGCCTGTTGAGATTTATTGGTAAACGACAAAACTAGAAATTAATACAAACAACAATGAATGACGAACAAAATGTGATTGATGAGCATACTTAGAAAGTGGAACAAAAAGATTTTCTGACAGGTTCAACATTATCAGTTCATTTGCTTACAAACATTAGAATTACTTCCTCATTTACGTAAACACCCACATCCATATATTTATATAAAAGATATTTTGTACTAAATATAAAAGTCTATGTAAAACTAATTTGAAATAAAAACTGTTTTGTTAACTTAATACCACATACCGGTTATTTTTTAATGTAAATAATCATCTGGATGTCGATAATTGTGGAACGGTGTCACGTGATCTGATACGCTCAGTAATCAGGAATCAACTCGTTTTTTTTTTTTCCCCCCAGTGGAAGTTTGAGTCATTATTCATGCACAATTTACATATTGAAAATCTTTTCTACTTTTGCAACGGCCAAAAGATCGTTAGTGTTGATTATTGTAGCCGCTGCTCTATCTATCTATCTATCTATCTATCTATCTATCTATCTATCTATTATTATTATTATTATTATTATTACACAAACACAGGCTGTACAATATTTCCTTTCTATTTCGGACAGTTGCTGAAACAGGATTATTTTCTCGTGTTATTTGCCATTTTCACTTCATTCTCACAGTCATGTCTTAACAGTGTTTATTGGTCACATAATTCACCGTCATTTTAGACACAAACAACTCAATTTTGATGCTTTTTCTTTTTAAGACCGCACAGTGTTTAGTAAATGGTGTAACCTTTAATGTGTGAAACAAATGCAATGAGAAATAGAACTTGGCAAATGATGTGACAAACAAATGCGACTTTTATCCGCACAAACGGCGCTGTGCACACACGTGTAAAAATGATCACACTATCAACACTCGCAGGTGAAATGTCCGTCCACAACCTTTGACCCGACGGTTTGTACAGTTCACTGCTGCACATGCAGATGTTTTTCTTGTCATTTTTCTCACCAACTCCATAAATAACTTGTCCAGTTTTTTCTCCTTGTCAAACCGGCCGAGTCGACAGATTTGTTGATTTTCGAAGGTAAATCTGCCATAATTTTCTGAATATCGTTGCTATTAACATCAGCTTTGTGAAAATCATTAAATGATGAAATCTAAAAAATATTGGTTAATAAGTTAGTTAATTAAATCTTATTTCTTTGACATCACCATTCACTAGTTACTGCTCACAGATTCACTGGGTAAGTCCTTTACCTTTCAAATGAATATGAACATGTATTTATATGGTCATGTGACCTTACTAATGAAGTGTTCATTCGTATTAAAACAATTCTATGATCAATAAAGTCAATAAAGAAGCAGCATCAATATCTGCATATCTGTAATGTGTGTACAATGTGCTTAAATTATTCATTTAATCCCTATAATACGCCCTTTAATGTCCCTCGGCCCACATCATTTTAAATGTATAAAGTTATAAATGTGGTATTTTGGGATCATAATGTAGCCCCCTACTAATTTTAGTCCATCCTTTTGTATTTTTTGTTGTTATCTGCAGTGTAGGGTTGCCCTGGTTTATAAAATATCACCTCATTTATTACTCGTGATTTATTTTATGCATTAAAAGAGGAAACTGTGTATTTTTGTTAAAGTATTCAAATATCCCATGTTTAGAGCAGACCTTGAACTTCTCATGTCTGTTTTCTGCGGGGGATAGACAGGTGTCAATCAAACAAGTTAGGATAGACTTTTGCCCTGTCGGATTTTGTGAGGGGCGGGACTTAGTTCAGACACGACGACACGGAGCGAGGAGAGAAAAAGAGGATAATACCTGTTTTAAGTTCAATTTATTCTTTGGAAATACTTTTTTTTGGAAGAATTAAAAACCCAGTGGGATTGCAACTGTGTAACTCTAACCAGCGGAGTGTGGGCTGCGTTGGGAGACGTTTTAGTGCAAACCTGGGCATTTTACGGGCTGCATCCGGCCCTTTGGTTCATTCTGACCGGCCCGCGTAAGGTTAATTAGAAATTACAAAATAAACGCATTTTCTAATTTTACCTCATGCATGGACTGAATGTGCATTGCTTTTATTTTGAAGTTGTGTTCAACAAAAACGCAATGCGCGCGACATGAACATGACATGAAATCCCACGAAACCTAATCCCGCGATAACTACTGCCGTAATTTGTCCAGACCAACCACAAACTTGTACGTCATCCTTCAAACGGTCCAGCCAATCACATAGTGTGACGTCACCAGCAGGCGCCGGAGCCCGAGCCGATCTGTAGATCTGATTCCTACTTTTTGGTGAATAATCTCATTATTTTTACAAAATATTACATACACAAGTGTCGATATGCCAAATCCCCCCTTCATGGCCTGCTCTTAAGAATGAACTGTCCTTGTTACAAAAATGTCTGAAATATATAAACAATCCCCATGCAAATATATTGTACACATTCAGAGCACAAGTTAACCTTTCATAAACACCTCGTTTTTTTCCCCATTTTACATATACTGTATATATATGTATTTGATAAGTTTTCTTTTTAGATTATATTTTCAGAGGTGTGATTTTATGTTGTAATATAAAATAATTCTGTGTGTTTGAATTTAATAAAAAAAAATCTGATTCCTACACCGAATCGACTGATGATCATCTGCCAGCTGTGCTTCGCATCTCCACCTCAGACATTCAACCTGACTCTGATGCACTCGTTAAAGACCAACAGAGACTAGATTTCTCTCACTGAACAAATACAAAACTGAAAAACACCAAATGAGGTGATTAGACTACAAATGTGGGCATCATTATTATAATCTGATGTCTCTTGCTTGATATTTGGAGTAGAAAGACAATATTGTGATGTCTTTATTGTGTTTTGGGGTGAATGTGACTGAAAAAAAATGGTACAAACGTTCACATTTTGTTAACCATTGTTTTGGGAAATTTGATTGAATAAATGACATTTTTTGTAAGGCAACCTCGTTTTTTCCCCATACTCTTACCAGTCTTAGCAGCTTGTAAAAACAATGTTATTTACTGCTTTATATAAAGAAATACAATTAATATTATGCAGAATTTAGTTCAGCCTTTTGGTCCGGCCCTCCACAAAATTTTCTGTTTCTCATGTGGCCCCATGGAAAAAATAATTGCCCACCCCTGTTTTAGTGAGTATGGTGACTGAGCTAGTTCTTACCGTTAGTTGCTAAGCTACTACTGTTAGCATGTAAATGGAGTTAGCTGACTAGCGTGCGCCTTCACAGGAGCGAAGGAGACCTGCGTTGGGCTGCATGTAGGAAGCCTGGGATTATTTACAAGTTTCTGAGTGAGTATAGGGATTGTGGATGCTAAAATTATGCACATGGTCGTTCATCAGTGTATTCATTTGAGATTTTGACTTTCACTGTTAGTGTGCTTCAGACATCGCCACTCATGCTGCTGCAATAGAGGTGCTCAGGACTTGCAGCTGCCAGGGACTTTCTGCACGTGGACCGAGTTTTTCTTCTTCCTCCTGCTCGCTGTGTGTGGAAGGTTTGAATGGACTGTTACTACCATCTTTCTGAGTTTCCAAGGGACTGTGAGTACTAACTCTTCTCCAGCTGAGGGTTACATATGAGCTCCAACAGCGCGCCGACGAACATGGTACCATAGACTGAGTTAGAAAATCCCAGGTAATATTATTATTTTCATTTGTTTATTTTATTTGTTTTTTTTTTTTTTGGGGGGGGGGGGGGGGGGGGTTGAAATAAATACTGTGATATTTTTGCAATCAATGTGTGTGTATGAGAGTGATTCGTGTTAAATAGTGATGTAAGCCATGTCACTGCAAGATCTGATTTATGTGGAACATTAAAGGGCCATATCTGAGTAAGTATGAAGCATGGGAGTTAAAGCTCACACATACAGTATAGCTAAATTATAAGCTAACTGGGCCTCTTTGCACCTTGGTTTGAATCATGTTTTTTTTTGTACAACCCCGATTCCAAAAAAGTTGGGACAAAGTACAAATTGTAAATAAAAATGGAATGCAATGATGTGGAAGTTTCAAAATTCCATATTTTATTCAGAATAGAACATAGATGACATATCAAATGTTTAAACTGAGAAAATGTATCATTTAAAGAGAAAAATTAGGTGATTTTAAATTTCATGACAACAACACATCTCAAAAAAGTTGGGACAAGGCCATGTTTCCCACTGTGAGACATCCCCTTTTCTCTTTACAACAGTCTGTAAACGTCTGGGGACTGAGGAGACAAGTTGCTCAAGTTTAGGGATAGGAATGTTAACCCATTCTTGTCTAATGTAGGATTCTAGTTGCTCAACTGTCTTAGGTCTTTTTTGTCGTATCTTCCGTTTTATGATGCGCCAAATGTTTTCTATGGGTGAAAGATCTGGACTGCAGGCTGGCCAGTTCAGTACCCGGACCCTTCTTCTACGCAGCCATGATGCTGTAATTGATGCAGTATGTGATTTGGCATTGTCATGTTGGAAAATGCAAGGTCTTCCCTGAAAGAGACATTGTCTGGATGGGAGCATATGTTGCTCTAGAACCTGGATATACCTTTCAGCATTGATGGTGTCTTTCCAGATGTGTAAGCTGCCCATGCCACACGCACTAATGCAACCCCATACCATCAGAGATGCAGGCTTCTGAACTGAGCGCTGATAACAACTTGGGTCGTCCTTCTCCTCTTTAGTCCGAATGACACGGCGTCCCTGATTTCCATAAAGAACTTCACATTTTGATTCGTCTGACCACAGAACAGTTTTCCACTTTGCCACAGTCCATTTTAAATGAGCCTTGGCCCAGAGAAGACGTCTGCGCTTCTGGATCATGTTTAGATACGGCTTCTTCTTTGAACTATAGAGTTTTAGCTGGCAACGGCGGATGGCACAGTGAATTGTGTTCACAGATAATGTTCTCTGGAAATATTCCTGAGCCCATTTTGTGATTTCCAATACAGAAGCATGCCTGTATGTGATGCAGTGCCATCTAAGGGCCCGAAGATCACGGGCACCCAGTATGGCTTTCCGGCCTTGACCCTTACGCACAGAGATTATTCCAGATTCTCTGAATCTTTTGATGATATTATGCACTGTAGATGATGATATGTTCAAGCTCTTTGCAATTTTACACTGTCGAACTCCTTTCTGATATTGCTCCTCTATTTGTCGGCGCAGAATTAGGGGGATTGGTGATCCTCTTCCCATCTTTACTTCTGAGAGCCGCTGCCACTCCAAGATACTCTTTTTATACCCAGTCATGTTAATGACCTATTGCCAATTGGCCTAACGAGTTGCAATTTGGTCCTCCAGCTGTTCCTTTTTTGTACCTTTAACTTTTCCAGCCTCTTATTGCCCCTGTCCCAACTTTTTTGAGATGTGTTGCGGTCATGAAATTTCAAATGAGCCAATATTTGGCATGAAATTTCAAAATGTCTCACTTTCGACATTTGATATGTTGTCTATGTTCTACTGTGAATACAATATCAGTTTTTGAGATTTGTAAATTATTGCATTCCGTTTTTAATTACAATTTGTACTTTGTCCCAACCTGTTTGCACCGTGGGTCAGAGAGGACTGAAATTTCATCTGTTCTGTATGTCGAGCATGTATAGCATATTTGACAATAAAGTTGACTTGACTCCTGACATTTATTTACTGTAGATCAGGATTGTAAAACATGAATCAGCCTCAGAGATGCGCAGAAACGTCAGCAGTGATTCCATAATATCCATGCAAATTTAAGCTCCAAGATTCATGTCGGGGAAATAATATGGTTTTAGAAAGCGATGATTGACACAATTCTTTGTATATTTGAGAGGAAACATCAACTTCTTTGAGTGTTTGTGTCACTTGTTGATATTCCACGTGCGCCGGATCCACCATGTTTCTATCGCAGAGTCGATGTCGGCAGTGAGGAGACTCGAGCTAATAAACTCACGAGGTGCGGGTTCACATCAGATTATTTGAGCTCACACCTATATATATATGAGACCATCTAAGCTTCTGTTTATGTAAAAATTGATGGATTTTACAATTATTGAGCCGTTTTGTAATCAGAACTAAAGGTTGAATTGAACAGTTAAACCACTTACAGTGGGGTGATGGGCTTAATTTTTATCTGAAAATGCGGCTGAAGAGACGATCGATTAGTCTGTCGGTGTTTAAACCTCTGTGGGAAACTGAGCGAGCCGTCAGAAAACAAAAGAAAAGAGGAATCTATCTTTTCTCTGTTCCTGCTTTTGTGTTCTCGTTTCTTTCTCTAAGATCAAAACATTAGGTGTATAACTCCATACTCACTACTGTGGAGTCGAGCCCATGCGTTCTCAGGCTAAGATCGCTAAGCGCCAGCTCGAACAATTTGAACAATCTGTCCAGAAAAATGATGTCATCTAATCCTGCTCTCTCTTCCGGCTGCACTCACTAGTCAGGTTTTCCTTTTCCGCTGGAGGGAGAATCAAGTCCGCCATGTTTGCCCACGCCGATGTGTTTTGGTTAAAAGTAGGTCAGACGCCCCACGGTGGTCACGTGATATTGTTGCTCACTTGCTTCGGCAATCTCCAGAATTGTAAAATGCGGGACGCTTTTTATCTCGGCAAAACATTTACACACAGGATACACGGTGTGTGCAGCAGCGAAACATCTCCAAACTCCAACAGCAACAGAAATAAAACATTTTACCCAGAATTCAACTTTGCAGTCAGAACCTTTAACTGCATGATTATAAAACTCTTCGACTTCTTCGTCCAGCACAACAACAACATTCACCTCTGAAAGGGAAAGAGTTTTATACGCATCACTTTTCCACACACATGGTGGAACAAATCATTCTTTCAGAATAATCCGTTTTTTCCACACAATGTTTTACTCACATTTATAATCTTTCATTTTTACAAGTGAAGCTGAATTCAATCAAATCATAAAGCTGAACAGTGAAGGCTAAAGAACAGTGGTTTACTCAGAGTCTGGGGATTTGGACTCAACCCCTTCCAGTCTGATCTACCAGCGGATAAATAGTTTGTATGATCTATAACGATGTCCAAAGTTGATGCTAAGGCCATTATTAAAAAATGTTCTGTTTCCGGTCCACCGGCCGGGTGAGTGCCGTTTGTGCGGTTGAAAAAAAATTTTTAACGCCAGTTTTTCGACATTTTTTTCAGGTTCATAAATCTAAAATCGAACTTGACATTTACGCATTCCCAGGGCTTTCCACTAAGGTGGTGTTTACATTAGACCGTATCCGTCTCGTTTTCGTCGCGGATGCACTGTCCGTGCACGTTAAAACGCCGGGAAACGGCTCCACAGGCGGAACAACTTGAATCCGCCAGGGCCCACGTATTCAACCCAGTTCGTATCTGATCCGGTGCTGTGTAAACATTGAGGAACGAGGAAACGCTGTGCTGAGCTCTAGCTGACGTCGTCATTGGACAACGTCACTGTGACATCCACCTTCCTGATTCGCTGGCGTTGGGATCACACACACAGCGGCTCAGTCCCGAATCACTGCTCGTGTGCTTCACTCACGCGCTCTGTGAGCTGCGCAGGGCCGGAGTGCGCACCCTCCAGAGGGCACTCGCTGTTCAGGGCGGAGTGATTTGGAGCGCAGGAGGAAGCGCTGAGCCGCACTGAGGTTTATTTACACATTTCAACTTATTTACCTCCTTCAGGCGCTTCAGTGAGAACATGAACATCACAGCCAGGTGTGTTTATCTGCTGGAGAAGGTGTTCGCTTGCCATCCTTCCACTTGCAAGTGGTGAGTGACTTGCGCATGCCCGATATGCACTGGGATCATGTGACGTGCCGTCTAATTAGTCATGTGATTAGCATATCCGTGTATTGGCGTTGCTGTGTGCACGCGAATCGTTTTAAAAACGTTAATCTGATGATCCGCTGATACGGTCTAATGTAAACACCACCTAAGGCTCATACTAGCCAGCCATGACAAATAAGTAGCCAGCCGGGGGGGGGGGAGTAAACACAAAATAAACTCCTGTGCACGCAGTTCCCAGGATTAAATGTATTTTCCACAGACCATTTATTTATTCACTTTACTCAAATACAAAGTAAAATGGCAGTAAATCTTCTTTCTTTTCTTGCGTATTGCATCATGAGGCGTTCCTGGCTTGTAAATCTCTTATTTTCGGTGCATGACACATTCACGCAGCTGAGCATGCTATGGATTAACAACAACGCTCTGCAGTGGCGGCTACACAATTACACACTCAGCCAACATTTCTCCATTTGTGTATGAAAATCCACTCCAACCACTCAGTTTGGTTTCATTTACAACCAACGGTGTCTTTTGATGCCAGCACGTAATTGAACGAGAGAAGACTGGTTTACCGGAGACAAAATAAGCGTCATCTCTGCTTCTGTTCCCTCCGACGGCCCCGACACACTACTGCCTCCGCCGAGTGCGCGCGCACTCTGAACTGAATCAGCTCTGCGCATGTGCCGTGCGGCACAGAAAAATGTCAGCCACCATGAAGGAAGGAGATACGGAGTTTTCAAACATTTGCTTAAGTGTGAAATCGCAAAATGGTATTCTAGCGAACAAGAAAATAGTAAAGATTCAGAAAAACAAATCATTCAGTGATCATTTTAATAGTGTAATTTCATCCGAACTTGGCCTAACGCTCGATTTAGAACTACAAAAAGTCCGTGTGTCGGACACTAAGTACCTTTGTAAAAGTTTTGCAAATGTTGCAGTCAGCATTTAAAATGCTAACTTAAAGTTTTTGTACAAGTTTCAGTTGATTAAACCGTCATATTTTATTAAATGTGTCTGCTTTTGTTATAAAAAAGTATTGAAAGAAAAAGCAAACACAGCATTGCGATTTCTTATCCATCCATATAAAACAAAAAATCCCTCCCTCCCGACTGAAATTTTTTTTGCTCACCCGGTGGACAGGAAACGGATTTTTTTTTTAAGGATGGCCTAATCTGTGTTTCTCTCCTATGAATGAATGAAAGAAAAGTACAAACAGGTCTCAGGTGCTCCATTATAACTCACTAACTCCCCCACACTCCTGCTGCAGACTCCGGAGAAAGAAATAACCTGAGAGTTATAAAACACATTTCTTTATGGATCTGATTCAAATCCACGATGACCTTCACCGTGTTCTGTTGCTATAGTGATGCAGGTGCACGCTCGTGAGAGGGGAGACGTTTAATGGCAGGAGATGTGAAACGGTACGACACGCTCCAGACTCGATGGCCTTTGCCTCGCCCAGAGTAACCCGGATGTTCATTTGTGGTGTTGAATTTTGCAGCCTGAATCTGACTGGTTGAATCCGACACTGAAATTAGCGACCTGAATCCAGATTTCTGAAGATCTGAAAACTCAGTTATTCTGTCTGAATTTGTGAACACTGAAAAAATATATTTGAAAAAAAAACATACTTGATTTTTTTAATCTGAATTTTAAAACATGAATCTCTGAACACTGAAAAACGATAACTTGAATTTCAAGGATGTTAATTAAAAATAAATAAATAGACATGAGGTTTGCAACTGTATATATTTCACTCCTGGGTGTAAATTCGAGGGGGTTTGGGTTTTAACCCCCCAATAATCAAAAGCAGCCAATACAACGCCCCAAATAATCATATCGTCATGATGAATGAAAAATATTAACTGTTATAAAACATGATAAAGTGGTCGGTTTTCTTGATTCGATGTAATTAGGAAGTAAAGAATGACATTTCTTTCAGCCCCCCGTCCCTGTGTAAGACGTGTTTGTGGAACCCATCCTCCTCTCCCCACGTCTTCTCACAAGCAGTAGCCGGTGCGAGCGGGAGCGAGCCGTCATACAAAATGCAAAGAGGAGCAACAAAAGACCAACCAACAGCTTTAACTTGTTGGTGCAACAAAAAGAGAAAAGCCTCTTCCCAACAGGAGGTATGTTACTATAATGGCACTGACACTCATGAGTCAAAGAACTGAATGAAAGTCTGATTTTCTGCTGTGGTTTCACTGTGTGAGGTGAACTGTTAGCTAACTAGACTAGCCTTCAGAGAATCACACCACTTTTATCAGAGATACTCGCTAGCTGGGATTATCTCGATTATTTCGAAGATTTATCAAGTGGTTATTTTTAAATAATAATTTAGGAATTACCCGTTGCCAGGGTTTTAACAGCGATTAATGCTGCAATAATTATGAGGCAGGTAATGATTCACTCAACTGACAATTTGATTCACGATATACATTTTTAAAATAGCGAATGATTTCATGTCCATTATTTGCTTGGAAATCCCCTCAAATTATATCACTTCCCAGCCACAGACTGGCCTGTTTGTTTGTTTGTTTGAGATATTCCAGAAATAAACGTATCACAATCACCAAATTTCAGAGGGAACTAAATTTCACCAGTTTTATGAAATCGAAAGGCCGTCTCGCTTTAACAATGACTGTAACAGGTTGCCACTAAATTAACACTAACAGCAGCATTAACTGCAATTAAACTTTAAAACAAACAGATCATTGTAACGTATCACAGTAATAACAATTAAAAACATCTCCTCCACGTTTTTATTCACAACTGCCTCGAGTAATCAAGATGGCACAACATGCACTGCTAAATGTGAACACAAACATTATCCTGGTTCAGTATTTTCAAGTATTTTCTGCACAGGTTACACTATTGTACAAGACTGCTCAGTGAGGTCATTATACAATTTTACATACATTTTTATAATTATAAAAAATTTAAAATACCCCCTTTACAAAATATTTTTAATGATCCTATGCCTGGCTCTTTCCCAGTGGATCTAGTTAGTCTACATGCTGATTAAACATGTATATTATTAATGTCCTAGCAACGGCTAAAATGGCTAGGATACAAGGTCTGTAATTATTAACCCCCCCCAAACTAAAAACCCAAGGCCTCGCCCTTCCACTACCACAGTGATCAGTGCACACTCATTGACAAATGGCTTAATTTACATTAGGGGGGACCATTGAAATCCCAGGAATATTCTTAAATTAATATTAAATTAATTTAAATATCCCGGGAATGTTTCCTCAGGAATATTCTTTACTCTGCGAACGTCTTTTTTTTTTTCCAAGTTTAACATGGAGCAGTATTTTAAATAGAGCAACGGCTGCAATTATAAGTAAATTGTGCCTAATTACTCAAACTTCCACTGGGAAAATAAATGTTGATTCCTGATTACTTAGAGCAGGGGTGTCAAACTCATTTTGGTTCAGGGGCCACATACAGCCCATCTGATCTCAAGTGGGCCGGACCAGTCAAATAATTGCAAAATAACCTTCGTCAACTCCAAATCTTTAGCATTGTTTTTTCAGTAGGCTATGCTTTATGCTTCAGCCTACATTTATAGCCGACAATCACTGATCACAAGGGATCGAGATTATTACACATTTATTCACAGAGAGGCCAATGGATTTGAAATAAAATGCATTTCACTCTCAAACAACTGGTTTATTTTTATACAGTTGAGTGAATACATTTTTACATCTGACAACCTGAACCAACTCCCCACACTAAACTCAAGTGGGAGCTATGAAGAAAGTAGCCTAAACATCCTGCCTAAATGTGCAAATTTATGAAAAATAAAATTAAATTAACAAACATAAAAGTTATAGCAGTGCATGAGCAATACGATTAGGCTACATCAGATCAAACTATTTTGTAGGCTAGGCCTACTGAAGCTGAGAATGATACACTGCACAATATTCATTGTCTTTTAAAGTGAAACCAGAGTAATCTTATTTTCAAAGAACTGCATTCTTCAGACTGCAAACATTTGTGAACATTGCAAGAATTAGGCCCAGGCCTTAATGCTGATTAACCTCCCTCCCCGCTTTCTCTCACCAAGTCTATCGGCTGCTGCTGGCTCCTGACACTTGGCATCTTTTAGCCTTCACAAGGGCATCAATCTCAGGTTTCAAATCCTGAGTAGCAGCACATTTCACAATGTCATTCAAGTGTGCGTTTGATAACCTTGAGCGGTGCTTTGTTTTGTTGAGGTTCATAACAGAGAACGCCTGTTCACAAAGATAGGTAGTCCCAAACATGGATAAAACCTTTGCAGCCAGGGATGTTAATTTGGGGTAACCTGGCAAGAGATATTGATAAAACGTGTCCTAAGCCCACCGACGCAAATTTCTGCTTCATATCAGAATCACACTGCAAGTCAATTATCTCGAGTTGGATGTCAGCGGGCATATCAGAAGCATTGAGCATTTCGGTTATTTCTTTAAAAATTCATAAGTCGTCACAGGAATGGGCTAGAGATTAACTTTTTTTTTTTTGACATCCTTAGAAATTTTCTCTCTACAAGTCTGGGGCCGGATTAAACCATCTAGCGGGCCGTATGTTTGACACCCCTGACTTAGAGTATCAGATCACGTGACACCGTTCCACAATTATTGACACCCAGATGATATTTTTTTGAAATAAACAAACAACCGGTATGTGGTATTAAGTGAAAACAAAACAGTTTTTTATTCAAAATTAGTTTTACATAGACTTATATTTAGTACAAAATATCTTTTATATAAATATATCAATGTCGGTGCTTACGTAAATGAGGAAATAATTCTAATGTACGGTGGCCGGGAAGTGCAAAACAAAATTACAAACTGTAAAACACTTTTACATTTATTAAAACAAAATTACATTGCCAAAACACTTTTACCAAGGACAAAACAAATTTACATCTTAGAAAACAAACTGACAAAACATCTTAGAAAACATCTTACATCTTAGAAAACAAACTGACAAGATGTGAAACACTTTTACGAGCGCTGAGACAAATCTACAAGTGGCAGAACACTTTTACGAGTCCCGGAACAAATTTACAAACGAAAATCTTGACGGAAGGGGAATGTACCAAATGCCGCAAGCGACTTGGAAGTACGGTTGCCGGGAAGTGATGGAGTGAGCGGTCGATCTGTGTCGTCTTCTATGGAGTTTATGGTGAAAGAACTTCAACTGTGACTGAACGATGTTTTGCCCCTTTTGTGGAAAACACATGAACCACAAAATGGAACTCTGTCCATTCCAGCAGAATAACCGTGTCCATCATATAAACAGTTCCTGGAGTACAGAAGCTCAAAGACAGAAGAACGACAGTCCTGTAACTGTGGGCTGAAAGGAAGATATCGGCCAAAACAAGGAAGGAAACGTGTCCAGGTAAGCTGTATTGGCTGTTCTATACATAGCATTGCAAAACTGTATATCATATTTGATCTGTGCATGATATATGAAATTCATTTTATGTTTCTATTATTTTACTAGATAAACATAAAATTGATGGTGCCACATGGAACTGATTTAAAAGCTCTAAGAAGGAAAACACTCCCGTTATTTACAGACCCGGAGGTAGCGGCACCTGATCTACTGAAACAAGCTGTCCAGAAAATGCGAAATTTCAACAAGGACATGCGTGATGGATTATATATTCTTTTCTCTAGACTGCTCAGAGGTGATCCATGTGCCTGGGTCAGAAAGGCCATTCAAACTGCCAGAATATAAAAAGTAAATAGGAAAAGCATATTCCAGGATTACTTTTTCATTTGCATAGAAAGACACTTTAAAGGAGGTTTGTGGAGCTCATGATTCAATATTTTTTACATAATTACATACTTACTGTAGGATACATAATCTGTTGGATTTCTTGTTTTTACAACAGTGGATGATACGTCAGACTCTGATTCTGAGATTGTCATCACATCAAGGAGCACAGGTAAATTCAATCAAGCTGACAGTGTGGTACATACATTTATTATGTATTTAATTTTTTAAAAATAAGTATGCATGTATTCATTCATTTGTTGGATCTATGTTTTAAGCGTAAAACCTACGTCCTGGTCTATATTTTAGAAGAACAAGGCTTGTTTTGATTATTTTGCAGTTACTAACAGAAACACGGACAACTTTTCACCATCGATATATACTGTATGTGGGAAGGGAACAATAATGGAAGCTGTTAAAAATTGTTGATAATTGTATGCGTTTCCTCTCAGGTTTTTGAACCACAAAACCAAAGTACTCCCCAACACAAACCTGATGATGAAAGGTAAGTGCTCACTTTTATACAATCAGTAATTTATCTTTAAATTGTTGATGTGATTATCCCAGAGCATTTGCTTTGATGAACATGCAGCAGAAAACACTATACATGTAATGTGATTAATAACAAAAAATAATCTCTTATTTATAAATCTTACAGTTCCTCCGACTACTAAATGTTACTCAGAGCTCTACTGTAGCCTGTATCATGAACGTAGTAATTTTATGAATTTTATCATGTTTCCGAGATGGACCGGGACATTCAGCCACAAATCAGCCTGGACAGGTATTAAGGCAGACTGTGGCAGCCTGATGTTTCTTGCTTTCAGTGTTTCATACATTTTAAATTGTTTTTCAGATAGTAAGATCTGATACTGAGGATCTGGATCCACCTGAAACAAATCCAGACAAGACTTCTTGCTACAGGGAAGTAAAAAAAAATGATAAGAACTCACTTTTAATTCATGGATTCCATGGGAAAGAAATTAGTGTTTGTAAGATGTTTTAACATGAAAATGGTAATTTCCCAACAGTAAATACACAGACCTGTACGCACCAGATGTTGAGGAAGAGGAGCTGGCTGCAGTCAGTGTGAAAACATTTACAAAAAACACACAGCAATGTAAAGTAACAGCTATTAACTGTAGCATTGCAGTTTTTCACTGTACAATGTACACCACTGTCCAGCTGTGGGTGACAGATTCAGACACTTAGACAGCAATGTTTCACTCCAAATCAGATGACGGGGCTCACCACGGTCTGGTTTCATAGTTTGTCAAGATGCATTTTCACTTTTCCCTGTGATGTTTCCAACTGATTCGGATACCTCTTCAAATGTTACATTAATAAACAACAAAAATTCAGATATCGCCTTTTAATTATTTCTGTGATAGACTGGTCATGAGATTTTCTCAATCCATTTTAAAACAACAAAAGTGCATTTTCAAATGTACATGATTCTCAGGCTAGAAAATTTTACTTATAGAGCATCAAATTACAACATGGTCATCTCTTGGCATACATTAAAAAAAAAATGCAGGAAGAAAACCCAACAACATAACCATCAGCGTGCCACATGTAGTTCGGTTCCACAGAGTGGTAGGTTCTTCTTATAAGAACCTTCTGTGTGCTCTCCTCTCACACCCTCGAGGATTAAGGTCCCAGAGCAAATTCATCACATCATCTCTCTTCACTCGAAGATTGTACTTTTGCTCGAGTACCTGCCACATCATGCGGCAGCTAAACAGTTGTCCAGGTCCACAAAGTTCCAATCTGATGGCGTTAATTATCGCGTTTGCAGAGGAATAATCCTTTCTGCGGTACAAACCGGCTTCCTTTACTACTTTTAAAAGTCCTCAAGCTGATGTTCACACTGTGTGAACTTGACATCATACCCATGATTACATCATACGAGTGGCCCTCATTCAAATATTGTACATCATGGCAAGGCATATCTGGTCCTTCTGTCTGGTCCGTGTCCTTTTAAAACCTCTAGAGACCGTCCACACGAAAAGCAAAGCAGTGTTAAGTGGTTCGTGTGTTTTTCCACAAAAGGGGCAAAACATCATTCAGTCATAGCTGAAGTTCTTTCAACATAAACTCCATAGAAGACGACACGACTTGACCGCTCACTCCATCACTTCCCGGCCACCGTACTTCCGGGTCGCTTGTGGTATTTGGTACATTCCCCTTCCGTTAAGATTTTTGTTTGTAAATTTGTTTCGGGACTCGTAAAAGTGTTCTGCCACTTGTAGATTTGTCTCAGCGCTCGTAAAAGTGTTTCGCATCTTGTCAGTTTGTTTTCTAAGATGTAAATTTGTTTTGTCCTTGGTAAAAGTGTTTTGGCAATGTAATTTTGTTTTAATAAATGTAAAAGTGTTTTACAGTTTGTAATTTTGTTTTGCACTTCCCGGCCATCGTACTAATGTTTGTAAACAAATGAACTGATAATGTTTAACCTGTCAGAAAATCTTTTTGCTCCACTTTTCGTAGATCACATTTTGTTAATCATTCATTGTTATTTGTATTAATTTCTAGTTTTGTAGTTTACCAATAATTCAAACAATGCTCAGGTTGGTGAAGCTTCAGTATTTTCAAGCAACTGATTTTTTTTTCATTGAGATTTTAAATTTAGATCTAAAAATATAAAATGTCTACTGATATTGTAATATGTGGTCAATATTTACAACAAACTGCAAAAAAAAAAATTCTGAATGAAATAAAATCTGACGATTTCAAGCATGTAATTTTCTATATGTTAGGACTTCAATTCTGTTCTAATTCTATTTATTGCAATTGGATTCCAAATACTCTATAAACATGCCACTCTGTGAATCAGGAAAAAAATTATTATAAATCATAGCACTTATTTTTTTTAAAAGTACTTCATGTACTTCAACAAATGTTACACAAAGACCGATCCATAACAGTTGTAAACGTCCCTTAATTCCACAGGGTGTCGATAATGGTGGACAGTGAAAGTGATCACTATTATCGACACCTCACGTGACTCTCAAACGCGCGTTTAGATACAAAATGGTGACTATCAAATGAAAGAGTAAGAAACCAAGTCGGTTTTGACAAGGAGATCATGAAATATCGGTGAATTTGATCAGTAAAAACATATCCATGATCTTTCCCCCATGCTCACCTGCGATGATAACGTCCGGGTTTTCTTCAAATTGTTGATCGTGCTAAAAAAATTCCATCTCAGGTAACGAGCTTTGTCATCAGACGACAAGATCAAAGGGCGAGGCGGGTCTTCCGGTTGATTAATTAACCAATAATAACTGTTGGAACTGAAACTCACCTTTGTAAAATTGTTTTTTTATTGGTACATTTGAAAAGGTGTCAATAATTATGGACTGTTGATAATTGTAGCCGCCACTTTATTTCTTCTTCTAACCACAACCCCGTAAATTTATTTTTTACAGAAGAATCCAACTCTTTAATCGCCCCAGTATCACGAGCACCGATGACCGTCTCCATTTTTGTGCAGGCCGCGTAGTTGACAGAATATACATCGCGAACCGGGATTCGTCAAAGATATCCCAACTGACCAAAAGTCAACACTTTAAACACTCTGTGAGCCGGGAACCGCTAAAAATCACAGCCAGTCTCAAAGCATACATTGCAAGGACTGCACAGTAATACTGAGGACCGAATCGCAGACCTGAACCAACACCCCCCAGCTTTTTTCATCGAATTTACACTGATCTCATGAATGACCCGTATAGATGTCTAAAAACCGGAAAAATCTGATGCCTGCAAAACAATTTAATAAATTAAATAAAAGTAGTGAGAAGTGTGTAGTCTGATGTAATGGAGTATAAATACATTTTTAAATCATAAATGTACTTGAATAAGAGTCTTGATGGTGGCTGGTGGTAAACTATTTGTGGGCCACAGTAAATAACATACATCACTAATATATAATTAAAAAGTTTATATAAAAGCTTTTTTGTCTTTTGAATCTGAACTGTGTTTCATCTGAATAACAAACACAGTACACAGAAAAGTTTTCACCCTTTTGTTAAAAACAAACAAAAACTTAGTTTTGTCATCTGTCCTTTTGTGTAATTTGTACTTTGTTTAGAAAATGTGTGCTCAGTCCATCAACTTTCAGTTTCTCCTCCAAACATCTTTGAAAGGAAAAATAATGATGGACTGAATAATCCACTTCATTCATGTTCAGGTCACCTGAGACTGAGTCTGGAACACGCCCACTGGTGACGTAATACGGAAACGTCACCAAAATGGGTTAGAATATATTCACCCATTGGAGCTCAAAACTCGGGGGGCGTGTCACACTGTAGTCACATGATTCAGTTGCCGCTGATTGGCTGCATGACCCTACAGCAGAGCGTCTCCCTGACTACAGCACTGGGCTCGTTACAGTTCCCCCACAGACTCGCGCTTTATATCATTCTGTGTTTTTCTGTCCGACTGCGAGTTTAAAAAAAAAAAAATCACAAACATCCACCCATCTTCTACCACTTATCTGGATCCGGGTCATGGGGGTAGCAGCAGAAGCCGAGCAGCCCAGACTTCCCTCTCCCCGGCCACCTCCACCAGCTCTTCCGGGGGAATACCGAGCCATTCCCGGACCAGCCGAGAGCTGCAATCTCTCCAGAGATTTTACACAAATCTCTTATTGTTTTCTTATTTACAGAAAACTATCATCATGAGACTGTGTTCATATAAATCTGTTATAGAGCTAAAGTGTGAAGCTGTAGTTCAGTGTAACGGTGAGTTTAATCCTGTAGGATCAGACTTTACTTTCTCTTTCTTCTAACAGACTCCCAGTAAACTTCCAGTGTAGGTGATGGAAACCACAGCAACCCAATAACAATCACAACTATTGTTACTCCATGATTAATGAACTGTGGATTTAAACACAGGTTACACTGAAGTTTTCCAGACAGAACATTAAAAATTTTGGAATTCAAAATTAATGTCTTTTTTTCCCCTCAGCACTTTTGTTTCAAAACAAAATCATGTCCGTGTTATTTTCTTAAGGATCTCTCTCTCTCTCTCTCTCACACACACACACACAGTAGAGTCTGTGATTTAACTGTCCTGAAGATAAAAAGTTCAAATTGTTCTTACCTGCACACAACGATTTCTTTATAAACTCTGAAATACAAAACAATATTATTTTGTATTAATTTATCCAAATACAATTAGATTCAACAAAAATAACAAAATTAATTAATATATGAATAATATTTACACTACAGACCAAAAGTACAAAACAATGTACAAAAAAAAAGTTTATTGCCATCAGTAGATTTTCTCTAAAAACACTGAATGTAAAGAAAGGAGAGAAATATAAATCTCATAATCTGTTCCTCTTACTAAATATATACAGTTCCCTCCATAATGTTTGGGATAAAGGCAGATGTTTGATTTGCCCCTGAACTCCACAGTTTTAAATTTGGACTCAAACAATTCACATGTGGGCGGCACAGTGGTGTAGTGGTTAGCGCTGTCGGCTCACAGCAAGAAGGTCCTGGGTTCGAGCCCCGGGGCCGGCGAGGGCCTTTCTGTGTGGAGTTTGCATGTTCTCCCCGTGTCCATGTGGGTTTCCTCCGGGTGCTCCGGTTTCCCCCACAGTCCAAAGACATGCAGGTTAGGTTAACTGGTGACTCTAAATTGACCGTAGGTGTGCATGTGAGTGTGAATGGTTGTCTGTGTCTATGTGTCAGCCCTGTGATGACCTGGCGACTTGTCCAGGGTGTACCCCGCCTTTCACCCGTAGTCAGCTGGGATAGGCTCCAGCTTGCCTGCGACCCTGTAGAACAGGATAAAGCGGCTAGAGATAATGAGATGAGACAATTCACATGTGGTTAAAGTGCACATCCTCAGATTTTAATAAAAAATAATAAAGCAAATGTTATAGTTTGACCATGTAGAAATTACAGCACTTTTTAATAATATTTGGGACACGGGGCTTCACAGGTGTTGGTGATTATTCAGGTGTGTTTAATTGCTTCATCAGTGCCGTCACCTTTAGAGTCGTCTTTTACTGTTTGTCAGCACGAGGAACAGAGTTGTGCCAGTGAAAGTCAAGGACACATTAAAAGGTCAAGAGATGAAAATAAAACAGTGAGAGACATCGGCCAAACTTTAGGCTCAGCAAAATCAACTGTTTGGAATGTGATTAAGAAGAAAGAGAGAACGGGTGAGCTTAGTAACCATAAAGGGTCTGGTAGGCCAAGGAAGAGCTCCACAGCTGATAACAGAAGAATTCTCACCATAATGAAGGAAAATCCCCATAAACCTGTCTGACAGATCAGAAACACTCTTCAGGAGGTAGGTGTGGATTTGTCAGTGAAAAATGTCTGCAGAAGACGTCATGAACAGAAATACAGAGGCAACACTGCAAGATGCAAACCACGAGTTCGCCACAGAAACAGGAGGGTCAGGATAGTTTAGTAAAAAGTGATTAAAGGAGCCTGCAGCGTTCTGGAAAAAGGTCTTGTGGACAGATAAGAGCAAGATGAACTTGTATTAGAGTGATGGCAGGAGCAGAGTGTGGAGGTGAAAAGGGACTGTCCAAGATCCAAAGCGCACCACCTCATCTGTTAAACATGGGCCTGTATGGCTGCCTCAGGTACTGGCTCACTCATCTTCACTGATGATGGAACTGCTGATGGCAGCAGCACAATGAATTCTGAGTGCTGTAATGTCCACATGGTAAAACTCAGGAGGATAAAAATACCCTTTATGAAAATCTGAGGATGTGCACTCTAACCGCATGACAATGGTTTGAGGACAAATTTAAAATTGTGGAATGCAGAGGCAAATAAAAACAATATGCTTTGTCCCAAATATTATGTATCTAATTTCTCTACTCACAATTTTTAACAAATTACTTTTCACAAAGTCAGATGTCCTTACCGTCTTCCACTCTCTGTCTCTGCAGCTCTAAAAAGAGAAAAAAGTTCAAATTAGAGACGAGACATACCTGTAGGATCCTGTTTAATACACTGTTATTGCTTCCCATGGTGTTAGTTGTACGTGTTGAATAAAACCAGAGTCCACTTTACTTAACTTGAGATTTCTACTTCATGATTATACATTTTATAGAGAGTAAAAATGTGGTGTTGAACACATGAATGGGTTCATATGGATAATATTATATACACTATATAGACAAAAGTATGTGGGACCCCTGACCATCACACCTCCTGTATCTGAGCTTGTTGGACGTCCCATTCCAAAACCATGGGTGTTAATATGGAGTTGGCATTGCGCATAGTGATCTGAAGCTTGTGTGCAGCTGTTGGCCATGGAAACCTACTTCATGAAGCTCCTGATGCACATTTCTTGTGCTGATGTTGCTTCCAGAGGCAGTTTGGATCTCTGTAGTGAGTGATGCAGCAGAGGGTTTTGCTGCACTCCATGCTTCAGCACTCAGCGGCCCTGCTCTGGGAGCTTGTGTGGACTGTCACTTCGTGATCAAGCTGTTGTTGCTCTTTGATGCTTCACAATAATAGCACTAGCCCTATGTTCACATTAGCGTATGACAAGTCACTCATGTCACTTGTATTTTGTCTCTTGTGGCCGTGGAGCGAGCACTCCTGTTGTCGCCGGTGGGTGTGTACCGTTCATTCAGCTCCAATGAGAAGGAGTCCTGAACAAAATGTAGACTACAACACACAATTTACTCCAAGATATGATTTACTTGTCTTTAAAATATATATTTTCAATTGAAACATTGTATTGAAGTGGAAAAAGTGAGGAAAATCTGGTTGCATGTTGCACGTTACAGAATATGCGTATTTGTATTAGCTATTAGCAACACGCTAACTGTAATACCTAGTTACCTCGCCCCCTAGTGGGATGGCAAGGTATTGTGATCACCGTGTGAGTCTGTGTGTGTGTGAGTCTGTGTGTGTGTGAGTCTGTGTGTGTGCGTGCGTGCACGTGTATTTGTCCCACCCCAGATTTTCGCTCATAACTCAGCAACGACTGGACGGATTGACATGAAATTTGTTGGGCTGATGTATCATGATCATAGGAACCCATTCAATTAATTATGTTGTGGTGTGAAGAAAAAAGAAGAGAAAGAGTACTTTCACGTATATTTTCCAAACAAATATGCTTTATGAGAAAAAATGAACTACGATTTGTTTTGATCTGTTTAATAATGCGAGCGCCACACTGCCTGTCTTTAATGATGCCCTTGAAAATTGATAAAGCAATGCATTGTAACCCTACAAAAATTATATTCAACTGGAGAAATGGAAGAAACAAATAAGAAAAAAAAAAGTGCATGAATATAATCTGAATGACCCCCTTCTAGCCAAGAGGAAATCATCGTTATGCTGCGGGGGCGAGGTCGGCTATCTCTGATTGCCTTGTTTTCTTTGTAATATCTCAAAACAGGTTGAATGAGAAATCATATATGACAGTTAAAATTAAACCACTTATGAGTTTTCCCCCCCATTTTATTTTAGTTAAGCAGTACAGGAACTAATAGCAGGGAATGAAAAAATATTGTACTACGTGTCCCAAACGATTAGTCTGAGGAATCGTTTGAGCCAGTTGTTTGGATTTACCACTTCATACCTAATTTGCATAACATTGAGAAAATGTAAACTCGCATGTTGCTTGTTGCGTTGTCACTGTCGCTGAAATCGCAGCTCTGTGTCACGTGTGTATAGAGAACATGAATGGCTGCCTGTTGCTTTGTTGCTCGTGAGTGTGAACATATCTTTCCAGCTGACTGAGGCAAATCTAGCAGAGCAGAAATTTCACAAACTGGCTTGTGGTAAAAGCGACATCCTCTGACAGAGCCGTGTTTAAAGGCACTGAGCTCTTTAGTCTGACCCATTCTACTGCCAGTGTTTGTCTGTGGAGATTGTACAGCTATGGGCTTGAGTTTATTCACCTGTTAGTAATGAGTGCGGCTGAAACAGCTGAATTAGGAGGGGTGTCCACATACTTTTGGCCATATAGTGTACAGCAGAGCTAATGTTGTATGTTAAAATGATCATTCATATCAGTAATTTGTGTATTTACTGAAATTCCTTTCAGACCACACACACACACACACACACACACACACTTCTTTTTATGTGTAGACCTTTTAGAGTGCTTTATTATCTTACAGTTGATTATTCACTATAATTTTAAAGAACAAAATTTATTCTCACCTGCGAATCCCTTCTCCTTTCGAAGCTCTGAGGCTGAAACAGAGAAAATAGTTTTGAGTATTCTGTGTAAATTCAGTATAAATCGATGAAGCAGTGTAATATAGTGATAAAGTCAATGAACAACACATCAGATTGCGGTTATGAAATGCAAGCGTCCTCTGATGTTCTATATTTGTTAAATGATGACGCACACTTCACGCAGTGGAACATGATGTTACAGGTCAGTTATGACTCCGTATATATAACAGGTCAGTTATATCAGCAGTTACGCTCATATTTACATCAGAATAACATCCATGAAATGTATCAGTCAGGATTTAGACCTCATCATAGCACAGAGACAGCTCTGGTTAAAGTAGTAAACAACCTACTGTTGGCGTCTGATCATTGCTGTGTCTCGCTGCTTGTGTTGCTTGACCTTAGTGCAGCATTTGATACCATTGATCATTCCATTCTTCTGGATAGACTAGAAAATGTTGTGGGAGTTAAGGGAACGGCCCTCTACTGGCTCAGGTCTTATTTAACTGATCGCCATCAGTATGTTGATATAAATGGTGATATTTCTAGACATACTGAGGTAAAGTTTGGTGTTCCACAAGGTTCTGTCTTGGGTCCACTACTTTTTTTCTTTATATATGTTACCTCTGGGTGATATGATTTGTAAACATTGTATTAGTGTCCACTGTTATGCTGATGACACACAGGATAAAGCGGCTAGAAATAATGAGATGAGATGAGACTTTGTCCCAACTTTTTTGGAATCGGGGTTGTACACCTTCTACAGGGTCACAGGCAAGCTGGAGCCTATCCCAGCTGACTATGGGCGAAAGGCGGGGTACACCCTGGACAAGTCGCCAGGTCATCACAGGGCTTTGGGACAAAGTACAAATTGTAAATAAAAAAAAAACGGAATGCAATGATGTGGAAGTTTCAAAATTCCATATTTTATTCAGAATAGAACATAGATGACATATCAAATGTTTAAACTGAGAAAATGTATCATTTAAAGAGAAAAATTAGGTGATTTTAAATTTCATGACAAGAACACACCTCAAAAAAGTTGGGACAAGGCCATGTTTCCCACTGTGAGACATCCCCTTTTCTCTTTACAACAGTCTGTAAACGTCTGGGGACTGAGGAGACAAGTTGCTCAAGTTTAGGGATAGGAATGTTAACCCATTCTTGTCTAATGTAGGATTCTAGTTGCTCAACTGTCTTAGGTCTTTTTTGTCGTATCTTCCGTTTTATGATGCGCCAAATGTTTTCTATGGGTGAAAGATCTGGACTGCAGGCTGGCCAGTTCAGTACCCGGACCCTTCTTCTACACAGCCATGATGCTGTAATTGATGCAGTATGTGGTTTGGCATTGTCATGTTGGAAAATGCAAGGTCTTCCCTGAAAGAGACGTCGTCTGGATGGGAGCATATGTTGCTCTAGAACGTGGATATACCTTTCAGCATTGATGGTGTCTTTCCAGATGTGTAAGCTGCCCATGCCACACGCACTAATGCAATCCCATACCATCAGAGATGCAGGCTTCTGAACTGAGCACTGACAACAACTTGGGTTGTCCTTCTCCTCTTTAGTCTGAATGACACGACGTCCCTGATTTCCATAAAGAAATTCAAATTTTGATTCGTCTGACCACAGAACAGTTTTCCACTTTGCCTCAGTCCATTTTAAATGAGCCTTGGCCCAGAGAAGACGTCTGCGCTTCTGGATCATGTTTAGATACGGCTTCTTCTTTGAACTATAGAATTTTAGCTGGCAACGGCGGATGGCACGGTGAATTGTGTTCACAGATAATGTTCTCTGGAAATATTACTGAGCCCATTTTGTGATTTCCAATACAGAAGCATGCCTGTATGTGATGCAGTGTCGTCTAAGGGCCCGAAGATCACAGGCACCCAGTATGGTTTTCCGGCCTTGACCCTTACGCACAGAGATTCTTCCAGATTCTCTCAATCTTTTGATGATATTATGCACTGTAGATGATGATATGTTCAAACTCTTTGCAATTTTACACTGTCAAACTCCTTTCTGATATTGCTCCACTATTTGTCGGCGCAGAATTAGGGGGATTGGTGATCCTCTTCCCATCTTTATTTCTGAGAGCCGCTGCCACTTCAAGATGCTCTTTTTATACCCAGTCATGTTAATGACCTATTGCCAATTGACCTAATGAGTTGCAATTTGGTCCTCCAGCTGTTCCTTTTTTGTACCTTTAACTTTTCCAGCCTCTTATTGCCCCTGTCCCAACTCTTTTGAGATGTGTTGCTGTCATGAAATTTCAAATGAGCCAATATTTGGCATGACATTTCAAAATGTCTCTCTTTTGATATTTGATATGTTGTCTATGTTTTATTGTGAATACAATATCAGTTTTTGAGATTTGTAAATTATTGCATTCCGTTTTTATTTACAATTTGTACTTTGTCACAACTTTTTTGGAATCGGGGTTGTATGTTTCTGTAAAACCTGATGAGAGACACCAGCTTCATAGAATTGAGGAATGTGTAAAGGACATTAGACACTGGATGCTTATTAATTTCCTTCTGCTTAACTCTGACAAGACTGAAGTACTTGTACTAGGACCACATGCAGCTAGAAGTAAGTTTTCTGATTACACAGTAACTCTGGATGGCCTTTTTGTTTCTTCATGTGCAGCAGTAAAAGACCTCGGAGTGATTATTGACCCCAGTCTTTCATTCGAAACTCACGTTGATAACATTACCCGGATAGCTTTCTTTCATCTCAGAAATATTGCTAAGATAAGAAATTTAATGTCACTACGTGATGTGGAAAAACTAGGTCATGCTTTCGTTACCTCCAGGTTGGATTATTGTAATGCCTTACTGTCTGAATGTTCCAATAAGTGCATAAACAAGCTCCAGTTAGTTCAAAATGCAGCAGCAAGAGTCCTTACTAGAAGTCGAAAATATGACCACCCCTGTCTTATCCACACTGCATTGGCTCCCAATCAAATTTCGTATTGATTATAAAGTACTACTATTGACCTTTAAAGCACTGGATGGTCTCACACCACAGTACCTGAGTGAACTTCTGCTCCTCTATGACCCGCCACGCCTACTTAGATCAAAAGGTGCAGACTATCTGCTGGTACCTCGTATCGTGAAGGCTACATCAGGGGGTGGAGCCTTTTCTTACAAAGCCCCACAGTTATGGAACAGCCTTCCAAGTAGTGTTCAGGAATCAGACACCATCTCAGCGTTTAAGTCTAGGCTGAAAACATATCTGTTTAGTCAAACCTTTTGTTAATGGTTTTTATGAGGTAAAGGAGTAGATCTGGAGGGTCCTCAGACAGAGTGTTTTGGTAAACTGGGATGTATGGATGCTGTCAGTCCCCAACTCACTTGCTCTCTCGAGTTTGTTGACGGTGTAGTGGCTGCTGCTTTATGTCCCGGGGCTCCCTCATGCCTGTGTTACCTTCTGGCTCTCCCCTTTTAGTTATGCTGTCATAGTTAATTGCCGGAGTCCCTGCTTGCACTCAGTGCAATATGTATACTGTTCCTACTTATTCAGGTGACATTGGGCATACCTAACAACCTGTGTTTTCTCTCCCCCCAATCTGTCCCTCTGAGTTACATGTTGGTCCTGGGATCGAGATGCTGACCTCTTCTGCTCCTCGGACCTGTCTGATCCATCCTGGTGCCCTGTGTCTGGTTGGAGTCTCATCGCATCGCTCCTGTGGAGGACGGCCCCATATGGACAGTTGAAAGTCACACCTGGAGGACGCTCTGGACTCTTACAGTAATGCTTTTATGGCTGAGGACTACAGTTGACTTGCTAACTTTAGGACTGCAGTTGTCATGAACAGTTTTGCACTCAAGTTTCCATCAATGAAGAGTTTATAACATCAACGAAACTGACTTCATGTTAAAACTGTTAATGTTATAGTCATGTTGTTGCCCAAATGAGGATGGGTTCCCTTTTGAGTCTGGTTCCTCTCGAGGTTTCTTCCTCATGTTGTCTGAGGGAGTTTTTCCTTGCCACCGTTGCCACAGGCTTGCTCATTGGGGATAGATGAGGGATAAAATTAGCTCCTGTTTAAAGTCATTCAAATTCTGTAAAGCTGCTTTGCGACAATGTTTATTGTTAAAAGCACTATACAAATAAACTTGACTTGACAAACTGGCTTGTGGTAAAAGCGGCATCCTCTGACAGAGCCGTGTTTAAAGTCACTGAGCTCTTTAGTCCGACCCATTCTACTGCCAGTGTTTGTCTGTGGAGATTGTACAGCTATGGGCTTGAGTTTATTCACCTGTTAGTAATGAGTGCGGCTGAAACAGCTGAATTAGGAGGGGTGTCCACATACTTTTGGCCATATAGTGTACAGCAGAGCTAATGTTATATGTCAAAATGATCATTAATATCAGTAATTTGTGTATTTACTGAAATTCCTTTCAGACCACACACACACACACACACAGTTTATGGGTCATTCCGTGAAATCGGTATATTTTGCATCCCAGAGAAATAATCTGTCATGAAATCACTATAATACCAAATACATGCATAATTCGAAAACATAACATTAGTATGTCTTCTCCCATCAACACTACCTCAAAATTAAGTGAATTAAATATTATTGTCCATGGTTAAATGTGCTATTATGTTGATAAGGCAGGGATTTCGGCTTGTCCCTCACTATGAAAGTTATTTTTCAGCAGGTTGTTTTAATTGTAAATTGTTGTTAAAATGATACAAATTTTGCATTTCTATATTGTTCTACAACTAATCTCATTGTTAAATAATGTTTTCGGCATGAATACTTTTTATCTTTATAAATCATTTTATCAGTGTCCCCTGATTTCAAGTCAACACTGTTACTGACACAAAAACACCCCTGTAAAATAATGGCACATTCCAGCAGTGACATCATTCACAGGAAGTTACATCATTTACAGGAAGAGGATTAACAATCTTTGAAACACAAATAAGTTTCTCTCTTCTATAATGTAAAATTTTATTGTTTTATGAGATTGTTGGGGGTGAGGACATCATACAGCATCATTACTGTTACCAATTTTTTACATATTAATTAAAATTATAATTTTCATATCTTGATGTTTACCATATCTACAAGTAATCTCCTTTCAAACTGTATGACATCTGCTCTTGTGACCTTGAACATTAGCTAGCTAGGGGCAAATTAGCTTAAAATCATCAATCCTGTTACTGTCAGTCCTGTTACTCTCCCCAGAGTAACAGCTTTGACATCTAAGTAACAGGAGTGACATTGATTAGGCTTCACTCTAGTCACACAGTTTTAAAAGTTTATTTAGTTAAATTGCTATCATTTTTAAAAAGTTTCATTGTGTATTTTTAAAAATTTCATTCAAGTATCATTGAGATGATGCCCATATTATGCAGTGTGGGTGCTTATGAGCGTTTATTACAGTTTTGGTAACATTTGCTAGTAGTGCCTAATATTTAATGACTTACTGAGGTTGCTGTCTTATTTGCTAGCTAAAGATAATATTGTTATTTTGATTATTTGTTTATATTTATGCTTTGATACACTTTTACAGATGCTATTAGTATGCCATTAAGTGCAGCAGAAAAGCAAAGGCGCTATCGCGCTCGCCGAGACCAAGATCCTGAGAGAAGGGCCAAGTACCTTGAGTGGGAGAGGAAGAAATGGAAGAGAGACAGAGAACAGGGAAAGAAGAAATCCATACATGAGTGCAGTCAGAGAGAGCAGAGGTTACAGCGGAGAAAATGGAGACAAGCCCAGGCAAAGAGCAGAGCAGCAAAAAAGGCAGTTTCAGTTGCACTCAGTAGTGTAGCAACTCCTCCAGTGAGCCCAGAACAGGCAAATCAAGAAGAAGCTGGTCCTTCAAGGTCAAAACAATAAAAAAATAAGTCACTATAAGCCAGGTGTACATGCAGGTATACATATACACAGATAAAGTGTGTTAGAAGCAGTGCAATTCTGCATGGAAGAATGCATTCAAGAACAGACACAGAACAAGTACATTATATATGTGTATTTCTAAAACTGATAGTTCCGGTCCTTGATTGCGATTGGTTGAATCACGTTCGATGCCGTTGTAAAATCCACGATGGCTCCGACAGCATTTCGTTCTATATTGCTGCACCATAGAAATTGTTATCTATGAATAATTCATTACATTTCTCTGAGCTCCGTTTCTTATTAACATTATAGTATGGTTACATTCTGAGTTTTAAATCTCATTTTCCTATGGTGCTACCTCCCTCAATGGCAGGAAAGTTTTCATTTCTAATACTATGTTTGTACAGCTTTTAGTCTCTAAACTGCTACACAATACAGTTGCCATACATTCTCAGATTTTTATGCATTTACTTTCATTCTACCCTTAAAGTATATGTTTTCAGTTTTGATGTGAAGATGATACACTTTCATATGTGCTGATTGCTATTGCTGTTCTCAGTGTTTCACGCATCTTCAATGAGGCATGTAACTTGTGATAAGTGTTAACGGTCTGGTGATGTTGCATGTTCACCATGTTAACCAATTTGATGGAGTTTTTACCCGACTCGGTGTGAATTTTGATTTGATGGAGTTTTTACCCGACTCAATGTGAATTTTGATACTTCAGAGATTTGTGATGTGTGATCGGTCTTTATGGTCTGGTTTTACTGAAGATCAGTTTCAATTAAAGTAACATTCTTCTAAAACTCTTGTTAATGATGTGTAAATGCAATGACACACAGAACCTCACCCTCTATCTGTTAAAGAAAATGAAACCAAATATCAGCTAAAAGAACTTTGTCTAGAAGTCATGATTCCAACTACAAATCCCTCAAAACATTACATTTCTTAGAATTCAATGTGCTTCACTATTATAAATATTCAAATTCCATGCAAATACTATTTCAAAGATACTGTTACTTATAAAGCATAATAATAACAACAATAATACATGCAGTAATGTTTTTAAAAGATACAAATATGTACAATGTGCTGAAGATTGTGTCTCATCATCCCTGTTACTCTTGTCAGTCCTGTTACTTCATAGGTCAGTCCTGTTGTTGTCATTAATTTGATAAAAATGTAAAAATGACAATTCGAAGGGCCAGCCAGATATTATCATTCCAATTAAGACTGTAAACCATTTTAGAAAATACATTTGATTCAATACCTCTCTCATAAAAATACTTGTATATCTTAATTTATATGTGGTCTACTTTTTCAATTTAGACTTTCTTGGTCATTTGAAAGATAAAATATAATATTTAGAATTATATTCATAATCTGCAATAATCCTAGTGAAAAGAGGGACTGATGTGCTGCTCATACATGTGTAAAATATTACACAATTCAAATTCTAAATATTTTATATAGTAACCATTTTGTCCATAACAGGGTTGACAGATAAATCGTATCAGGAAGTACATAACATGTCATAAAATGAATAAAATAAATAGCCTGAGATGGCACCATGTAATTTATTGTCACTTTAAGATGTCTTCTTTCCATAGGTATTTTAAAAATTGAGAAAAAAGAGATTTTATATTTAAATTTTTCAAAGTTGAAAAGATACCGATTTCGTGGAATGACCCTTATTCTCACCTGCATTTTGCTTCTCCTTTTGAAGCTCTGAGGCTGAAACAGAGAAAATAGTTTTGAGTATTCTGTGTAAATTCTATATAAAAGTATAAATAGATGAAGCAGTGTAATATAGTGATAAAGTAAATGAACAACACATCAGATTGCGGTGATGAAATGTAAGTGTCCTCTGATGTTCTATATTTGTTAAATGATGAAGCACACTTCACACAGCGGAACATGATGTTACAGGTCAGTTATGACTCCGATAGAAAACAAGTCATTTAATGTATTGTGAGTGATGTGTTTGTGTCTCTGCTCTTCTTACAGAACCCTCGATGGAGTGAAATCAGAGTCAGTAGAAACTCAACCTGAATTTGTAATGCTTGAAAAGAAATGTGTAAATGTGATGATTGAAAACTGAGAGTGTGAATCTTAAGATATTTGAATGTATTTGTCCTAAATTAAACCATCTGAAATTCTGACACTGAAAATTTAGGTTACGAAATTCAAGGTTTCAGAAATTCTGGTTTCAAGAATTCAGGTCGTAATAAAATGATGTAGTATAATATCGGGTTCTGCTAATGCTCATTTCACTCCATAAACCTCCTTCCTGTTTACGTACTTCCTGTTGTCCAAATCTGGATACATGACCTGAGCTGCCCATAATCTGGTAGCATTCATTTCACTAAACATGAGAAGGAGCTGTAATTTCTGCCCTCTGCCCCGATCTGCACCTTCACCATGTTAAACTGTGTCTCTATAAGTCCTGGGTACTGAGGGGAAGGGGTTGATAAAACTACTGAGTCAGTGTTAGTGCGAGTTCAGCACAATCGCTACCACATTTAATATCACACAGTGCCTTACTGCTGCACAATATGATAGAAAATCATCAAATACACTACCAGGACAAAAAAAGTCACAGTTTGGATTTAAATTAGTAAATGCTTAAGAGCCTTTGATTGGATAATTACTGAGGTCATTAATATGTTTCAGCTGGCAGCAATTATTTTCAACAAATACAATTAGATTCAATAACAAAAATGTGTGTAGTGCACCATGTGAATAATATTTACACTACAAACCAAAAGTTCAAATTCGAGACAAGACACACTTGTAGGATCCTGTTTAATACACTGTTATTATTTCCCCAAACTCTCGCGGTTACCAGAGGACTAGCCTCCCACTGTAACCCTAGCTATGTAACAGGCAAGAGGCCGAGGGCTACAGAAACAGAGATCGGCGCCGCCCTATGCGCCATATGGTGCGGGAAAGGACTTTAGCCTTTATTATTTCCCATGGTGTTCATTGTACGTGTTGAATAAAACCAGATTTCACTTGACTGAACTTGAGATTTCTACTTCATGATTATACATTTTATAGAGAGTAAAAATGTGGTGTTGAACACATGAATGGGTTCATATGGATAATATTATATACACTATATGGACAAAAGTATGTGGACCCCTGACCATCACACCTCCTGTATCTGAGCTTCTTGGACGTCCCATTCCAAAACCATGGGTGTTAATATGGGGTTGGCATTGCGCATAGTGATCTGAAGCTTGTGTGCAGCTGTTGGCCATGGAAACCTATTTCATGAAGCTCCTGATGCACATTTCTTGTGCTGATGTTGCTTCCAGAGGCAGTTTGGATCTCTGTAGTGAGTGATGCAGCAGAGGGTTTTTCTGCACTACGTGCTTCAGCACTCAGCGGCCCTGCTCTGGGAGTTTGTGTGGACTGTCACTTCGTGCTTGAACTGTTGTTGCTCCTCGACGATTCACAATAATAACACTAACCCTATGGCCCCTGATGTCACAAGTCACTCATGTCGCTTGTATTTTGTCTCTTGTGGGCGTGGAGCAAGCACGACTGTTGTCGCCGGTGGGTGTGTACCGTCCATTCAGCTCCAATGAGGAGGAGTCCTGAACAAAATGTCGCCTCCAGCACACAATTTACTCCAAGATATGATTTACTTGTACTGAAAATATACTTTTAATTGTAACATTTTATCAAAGTGGAAAAAGTGAGAATTGTGTGTTTGTTGTACGCTGTATAACATGCAACTTTGTATTAGCGGAACAGAGCTCCATACTGAAGAGAATATGGGAATGCATCGACCTGATTTTTGATGGCTTTTGACTGTACAATGTCCATCTGTCCATATGAACTACTCATGAACACTTGACCACCAGACAACGAGATTTGTATCTTTATTTACATAAGACTGATTTTTCCTCCCAGTGCTTATTTTTAATTTGATTTTGAAAAAAAAATAATAATAATACATTTTATTTATATTGCCCTTTACATCCAAAGATCTCAAAGGGCTACAGGTTAAAAAGAGAACTTAGAGTCTAAAAAGAGAAACTACTAAAAAAAGAAACTACTAAAAAGAGAAACTACTAAAAAGTGGGACTAAAAGTTTTATTAAAAAGAAATGTCTTTAAATGTCTTTTGAAACAGTCAGTGGACTGTGGTGCCCTCAGGGTGTCAGGGAGGGCATTCCACAGCCTAGGTGCAGCAGTGCAGAAGGCCCTGTCTCCCATTGTCCTCAGCCTGGTTCTAGGAATCTGGAGAGAGTTTGAGTGAGTGGAGCGGAGGGAGCGTGGTGCGCTATGTGGGAGAAGAAGTTCTTTGAGGTAGGGGGGGGCATGTCCATGGATACATTGGTGTGTGAGGAGGGAAACTTTGTATTGGATGCGGGCAGAGACAGGAAGCCAATGGAGTGAATGGAGGATAGGGGTGATGTGCTCATATTTGCGCACTCTCATCAGGATCCTGGCTGCAGAGTTTTGGATGTATTGCAGCCTCTGCAGACTCTTGCTAGGGATCCCAATGAGAAGTGCATTGCAGTAGTCCAGTCTGGAAGAGATAAAGGCATGGACTAGCTTTTCGGCATCTGAGAAGGAGAGAATGGGGCGGAGTTTGGAGATATTTCTGAGGTGGTAGAAGGAGGTCTTACAGAGGTGGTTTATGTGGGATTCAAAGGTAAGTTGGGGGTCCATTTTCACACCAAGATTGGTGACTACAGATGAGAGGGGAATGTTGGAGCCAGAGAAGTCAATGCTGAGTATAGGTGATGATTGAATCTGGTGAGGAGTGCCAACCAGGATGGCTTCAGTTTTGGCGCTATTGAGTTGGAGAAAATTTTGCCCCATCCATTCCCTAATCTCCTCCAGACAGATGGTGAGTTGGGACGGGGCTAATTGTGATGAGGAGGGTGGAGTTGCATGTTTGACATTGACATAGAGCTGTATGTCATCAGCGTAGCAGTGGAATGAAAAACCATGATGACTGATGACCTGACCAAGGGGAATGAGGTAAAGGATGAAGAGAATAGGGCCCAGGACTGACCCTTGGGGAACACCACAGGTGACTGTGTGAGGGTTTGAGGTGGAGTGGCCCATGGAGATGTACTCTGTCCGGTTAGTGAGATATGACTGAAACCAACTGAGCACAGTGCCAGAGATTCCGATGGTAAGGTTGAGTCTGTTTAATAGGATGTTGTGATCAACTGTGTCAAATGCGGCGGATAGGTCCAGGAGGACGAGGAGAGATGGAGAACCAATGTCAGATGACATCAGGAGATCATTTGTGACTCTTACAAGGGCAGTTTCTGTGCTGTGGGCAGAGCGAAAGCCGGATTGGAATTTTTCGTAGAGGTTGTTGAGTTTTAGATGGTTTTGAAGATAGGTGGCCACTGCTTTCTCAAGCACTTTAGATATAAAGGGGAGATTGGAAATAGGCCTATAATTTGAAAGGACCTCTGGGTCAAGAGTGGGCTTTTTAAGGAGTGGTTTGATAATGGCTCTTTTTAAAGCGGAAGGGACGAAACCAGCTTGGAGAGAGTGATTGATAACAGAAGTAATCAGTGGCTTGAGGGCAGTGCTATGGGTTTTTACCAGGGAGGATGGGAGAGGGTCCAGAGCACAGGTGGAGGGTTTCATCTTCATGATGATGTGCTGCACTTCTTCTGACGTGACCAGGGGAAAGCAATGGAGGGGTTGGGTGATGGCACATATTAGGGGTGTAGTATCTGTAGAGGGACCAGGAAGGGAAGAACGGATGCGTGCAATTTTGGAGGTGAAAAAGTCCATGAGGAGATTGCACTGTTCTTCTGTTGATGGTGAAGATTTAGGCTTGAGAAGGTGGTTAACAGTGGAGAATAGCTGTTTTGAGTTTCCAGGGCTATTTCTGATGACATCGGAGTAAAAAAATGACCTTGCCTCTTTGAGAGAAGTTGAATATTGCTGTTTGTGCTTCCGATATTCCTGCTTGTGTACAGTGAGGCCAGAGGCCTTGCAGCGCCGCTCAAGGACGCGCCCTGCTGCCTTCATTTTCCGAAGCTCATCCGTAAACCAAGGAGCTGAGCGTGAGAAGGTAACTGTTCTGGTTTTGACGGGGGCATGCTGGTCCAGCAGGTTGCTCAGGTGGCTGTTATAGTAGTCAACTGCTTCGTCAACGGATGAAAAATGTGAGGAGAGGTGCTGAAAGTCTGCTGCCAAGTGTTCGTGATTAATGTTTTTGAGGTTTCTGAAGCGGATATTTCGTTTGGGATTTGAAAAACCAGATGAGGACTGCAAATCCAAAGAAATAACTTTGTGATCAGAGATGCCTAGGTCATACACCTGCAGGTTGTCAAGAGGGGCAGAGTTTGTGATGACCAGGTCCAAAGTGTGCCCCCTACTGTGCGTGGGGACATCAATGAGTTGCTTTAAATTGAAGCAGTCCAGTAATTGCAGAAATTCAGCAGCAAAACGACAGGAGGGAGTGTCAACATGAATGTTCATGTCACCAAGGATGACAACATCCGCAGCAGAGGTGCAGAAAGTAGTGAGGAGATTGGACATCTCGGGGATGAAGGAGGGGTTAGGTTTGGGTGGTCTGTAGACAAGGAGGAACAGCACAGGGGAAGGGGGCTTACATTTAAAAGCAAGACATTCAAATGAGGTAAGTGCAGGTAGTGGTTGTAGGGATAACTCCAGATCACTGCGATGGAAGACTGACAGGCCACCACCGCGACCTGAGCTACGGGCTTTCTGGAGGTAGCTATATCCCAGGGGACAGCTCTCATTTAAAGTGAAAAAATTGTCAGGTTGGTGCCAGGTCTCAGTAATGCACATCAAATCAAGACACTTTTCCAGTATGTGGTCGTAGATGAGGCAAGATTTGTTTGTTATTGATTGGGCATTTAAAAGTTCAATTTTAATGCTAGATGGGACAGCAAGTCTTTGTAGTGGCCATAGTAGACTGAAATCCACTCCACGTTTTTGATCTGTGTCCCGGAGAGGTGTTGTCATGGCGACGCCTACACTACTTGTCCAGTAGGAGAGAGCGTTCTGATGACGTGTCTGAGGAGCGACAGTTCGCGTGGCTGACCAGAGAGCCGGGACAGCAGAGTTTGTCTGTGAGTAGAGGAACTTTCTACGGGAACTTCTATGGCTATAACGCGGGCGGCGAAGAAGACCAAGTTCTTTTATCACAGATAAGCATGATGGAGTAGAGAAACTTCTGAGATTCACCAACTGCTCGAAGGAATAACTCAGCATAGTAGCAACGGCGGCGTGGCAGACGGTGCACTGCAAGTTGTTTTTTAGCCGCCTAGATAACCGAAAGGCTACACAGTCCTCCGGCTATGTGGCGGCGATGGCAATGGGTTACAAGTCTTGCCAGATGCACTTCTCACGGGCAGGGGCGAGCAAAGGCCTGAAACCCAGGCCAGGACCAGAGAGGAGACATTCCAGCCGCCACGGCGACGCAGATCCCAGGAGTCCCTTCACGATGTTGTGCAAGCAGCAGCAGGTAACTTGACGTTAACGTTGAGCAGCCAGGACTCAATAACAGCAACCTCACTATCCAACAGGTCCGACTGGTCAGTAACACGAACAGTAAAAATGTATTTAACAGACTCAACATTAGTATGTTCTGTTAAACTATAAGCGCATAAAACCGTTTATAACTCTACAATCATATTTTACACTAATCTGGAGCACCGCTGTTGGGCAGTGCCATATATAGTGTGCGTGTGTGTGTGTGTGTTGTCTCGATACAGGTTTAATGAGAAATCCTAAAGGACAGGTTAAACTGAATCCACTGTGAAGAGGTCCCCCCCCATTTTAGTTTAGTTAAGCAGTACATAGGAACTAATTGCAGGTCGGAAATAAAATGAGGCAGGAAAGAAAAAATATTGTACTACGTGTCCCAAACGATTAGTCTGAGGAATCGTTTGAGCCAGTTGTTTGGATTTACCACTTCATACCTAATTTGCATAATGTTGAGAAAATGTAAACTCGCATGTTGCTTGTCGCGTTGTCACTGTCGCTGAAATCGCAGCTCTGTGTCACGTGTGTATAGAGAACATGAATGGCTGCCTGTTGCTTTGTTGCTCGTGAGTGTGAACATATCTTTCCAGCTGACTGAGGCAAATCTAGCAGAGCAGAAATTTCACAAACTGGCTTGTGGTAAAAGCGGCATCCTCTGACAGAGCCGTGTTTAAAGTCACTGAGCTCTTTAGTCCGACCCATTCTACTGCCAGTGTTTGTCTGTGGAGATTGTACAGCTATGGGCTTGAGTTTATTCACCTGTTAGTAATGAGTGCGGCTGAAACAGCTGAATTAGGAGGGGTGTCCACATACCTTTGGCCATGTAGTGAACAGCAGAGCTAATGTTGTATGTTAAAATGATCATTCATATCAGGAATTTGTGTATTTACTGAAATTCCTTTCAGGCCACACACACACACAGTTTATTCTCACCTGCATTTTGCTTCACCTTTTGAAGCTCTGAGGCTGAAACAGAGAAAATAGTTTTGAGTATTCTGTATAAATTCAGTATAAATCGATGAAGCAGTGTAATATAATGATAAAGTAAATGAACAACACATCAGATTGCAGTTATGAAATGTAAGTGTCCTCTGATGTTCTATATTTGTTAAATGATGAAGCACACTTCACACAGTGGAACATGATGTCACAGGTCAGTTATGACTCCGATAGAAAACAAGTCTGTGGCAGCGGGGGCGTGGTCTAGCATCGGTCTGTGACAGGAGGGCGGAGTCGGGGAAGTTAAGTGGCAGAATCACTACACCTGTTGTTAATTAATGTGTTTGTGTGTCTTCCCAGTGACCGCGCCCTATTTAAGGAGAGAGAGCGAAAGCAGAGGGGGCTCTCTCTCCCCAACCAGATGACTTATGTGTGTGTGTGTGTGTGTGTGTGTATGCGTGTGGCTGGGAGAGTGTGGTTTTAATAAAAAGAGTTTTTGGAACTCAGTTCTGTCCTGCCGTCCTTCTGTGCTCCACCCACGTACATGGACTGTTACAGTGGTGCCGAAACCCGGGACCCGAGCACAGAAGACAACAGCCCCATGGAGTCCTCCACCTTCGCCGACCTGATCCACGCCCTCTCCACGGCCCAACAGAGCCAGCACCAGGTGCTGCTTGCCCTCAGAAAGGAGCAAGAACAATGGTTCGAGGCCCTGGTGCTGGCGCAATAGGAAGATCGTCGGGCGTTCCGGCACCTCCTCGCGTCGGCAGGGTCCACCATCTCCACCGCCGCGGGCCCTTCCCCCCTCACCCTCACGAAGATGGGCCCGCAGGACGACCCCAAAGCATTCTTCACGCTCTTTGAGCAGGTAGCAGAGACCTCGGAGTGGCCGGTGGAACAGTGCGCCTCCTCCCCCTGCTAACGGGAGAGGCGCAGCTGGCCGCGCTACAGCTCCCCGCCGACCGGCCTACGCAGACCTTCGCCGGGCTGTCCTCCAGCGGGTGGGACGCACCCCGGAGCAACAACATCAGCGTTTCCGCGCTCTGTGCTTGAAGGAAGTCGGCCGGCCGTTTGCATTTGGCCAGCAACTCCGGGACGCCTGCTGGCAGTGGTTGAGGGCCGACAGTTGCGACGCCGAGGGACTCATCGACCAGGTGGTACTGGAACAGTTTGTCGCGCGTTTACCAGCGGGAACCGCAGAGTGGGTCCAGTGCCACTGCCCGGCGTCGCTGGATCAGGCAATCGAGCTGGCGGAGGATCATCTGGCGGCTGTCCAGGCGGCAGGACAGCAGATGGCATCTTCTCTTCTCTCCTCTCTCTCTCTCCCCCTCCTCCTCTGTCCCGTCCTCTCCCCGTTCCCCCACCGCGGAGGCGGGGGCCGGCACCAACCCAGCCGGCCCGCCGCACCCGTGGTGCCCTCCCGTTTCTCCCTTCTGTGTCTGTCTCTCCCCCACCTCAGGTGAGTGAGCCCCAGATCACTGGTGCAGAGGGAAAGCCCGGGCCGGTTTGCTGGCGCTGCGGGGAGCCGGGCCACCTTCAAGAGCAGTGCACGGCGATGGAGGTGGGCGCGGTGGTTCGGATCCCCGATGCGCCAGAGGCCGCCCTCGATCGGGCCGGTGCGTATCGCATACCGGTGAGTATCCAAGGGGCTACATATCAGGCGTTGGTGGATTCTGGTTGTAATCAGACCTCAATTTGCCAAAGCCTGGTTCAAGATGAGGCATTGGGGGGAGCACAAGGGGTGAAGGTGTTGTGTGTGCACGGGGATGTTCACCGCTACCCTTTGGTGTCGGTCCACATTATTTTCAGAGGGGAGAAATTTATAGTGAAGGCGGCGGTTAATCCTCGCCTTACCCACTCTTTAATTTTGGGGACTGATTGACCGGGATTTCGGGGTTTAATGACACGCCTAGTAAAGAGTGGGTCCTGCCATTTGACAGGGGGAGGTCCCGGTGTCGCTTTGGCGGGAGCAGCTGTCACAGAGCCGTCTACGTCATCTCCGCGTCAGAGTGAGGAGCCGCCGGCTCCTCCTCTCTCTATTGGGGAATCCCTCACGGATTTCCCATTAGAGCAGTCGCGAGACGAGACTCTCCGGCATGCGTTTGACCAAGTGAGAGTAATCGATGGTCAAACGCTCCAGCCGAACGCCACCCCGTCCTTCCCTTACTTCGCGATTATGAAGGCTAGATTATACCGAGTGACGCAGGACACTCAAACTAAAGAGCGAGTCACGCAGCTTTTAATTCCGAAGAGCCGCCGGGAATTGGTATTCCAGGCGGCTCACTTTAATCCCATGGCCTGACACTTGGGGCAGGATAAAACACTAGCCCGAATAATGGCCCGATTCTATTGGCCGGGGATTCGCGGCGATGTCCGTAGGTGGTGTATGGCGTGCCGCAAATGCCAGTTAGTAAATCCAGCGGCCATTCCAAAAGCACCTTTGCGCCCTCTACCGTTAATCGAGACCCCGTTCGAAAGAATTGGGATGGATCTCGTCGAGCCATTAGATCGGTCAGCATGAGGGTACCACTTTATCTTAGTTCTGGTGGACTATGCAACGCGATACCCGGAAGCCGTGCCTCTTCGCAATATCTCAGCATGCAGTATTGCGGAGGCACTCTTCCGCGTCATCTCCCGAGTTGGAATCCCGAAAGAGATTCTGACTGATCAAGGCACCTCGTTCATGTCACGAACACTGAATGAACTGTATGGGTTATTAGGTATTACGCCGATCCGCACCAGCGTGCATCACCCACAAACGGACGGTTTAGTGGAACGGTTTAATCGCACCCTTAAAAACATAATTAAAAAATTTGTAAGTGAGGACGTGCGTAACTGGGATAAATGGCTCGAACCCTTGCTCTTTGCAGTGCGAGAGGTCCCCCAAGCCTCCACGGGGTTCTCCCCGTTTTAATTATTATATGGGTGTAAGCCGCGCGGCATTTTAGACGTGCTGCGAGAAAATTGGGAGGAGGGACCTTCACCAAGCAAAAATGAAATTCAATACGTTATTGACCTGCGCGCAAAACTCCACACACTCACACACCTAACCCAGGAGAATTTGCGGCAGGCCCAAGAACGGCAAACCCGCCTGTACGACAAGGGTACGCGCCTTAAAGAGTTTGCACCGGGAGAGAAAGTACTCGTACTGTTGCCCACATCGAGCTCTCAATTAGTCGCCAAGTGGCAAGGACCCTTTGAGGTCAAACGGCGAGTCGGGGACGTCGACTATGAGGTGAAGCAAATGGACAGGGGTGGGGCGCTACAGATTTACCACCTCAACCTACTCAAACTCTGGAACGAGGAGGTCCCCGTGGCGTTGGTGTCGGTGGTTCCGGAGAAGACGGAGCTGGGGCCGGAGGTTCAAAAAGGAACATTAGCATCACGTCCCTCTCCGGTCCCCTGTGGAGACCACCACTCCCCGACCCAACTCGCGGAGGTTGCCCAGTTGCAGGCCGAGTTTTCGGACGTGTTCTCACCCCTGCCCAGCCACACTAACCTCATAGAGCACCACATTGAGACGCCCCCGGGGGTGGTAGTGCGTAGCCGCCCTTACAGGTTACCTGAACACAAGAAAAAGGTGGTTCGGGAAGAACTCGAGGCAATGTTCGAAATGGGCATCGTCGAGGAGTCCCACAGTGACTGGAGCAGCCCGGTGGTCTTGGTACCCAAGGCCGACGGGTCGGTCCGGTTCTGTGTCGACTATAGAAAAGTCAACACGGTGTCTAAATTCGATGCGTACCCAATGCCTCGTATTGATGAGTTGCTCGATCGGCTAGGCACGGCTCGTTTTTACTCGACACTGGATTTAACAAAGGGTTATTGGCAGATCCCCTTGACTCCATTATCCCGTAAAAAAACGGCCTTTTCCACACCGTTCGGCTTACATCAATTCGTCACACTTCCTTTTGGGCTGCTTGGGGCGCCCGCTACGTTTCAGCGGCTGATGGACAGGGTCCTCCGCCCCCACGCCACCTATGCGGCCGCGTACTTAGACGATATCATTATTTATAGTAATGACTGGCCGCGGCACCTACAACACCTGAGGGCCGTCCTTAGGTCGCTGAGGCGGGCGGGTCTCACGGCCAACCCGAAGAAGTGTGCGATTGGGCGGGTGGAAGTACGGTATCTGGGCTTCCACTTGGGCAACGGGCAGGTGCGTCCCCAAATTAACAAGACTGCAGCGATTGCGGCCTGCCCGAGGCCCAAGACCAAAAAGGGGGTGAGACAGTTCCTGGGGCTGGCTGGCTATTATCGTAGGTTTATACCTAATTATTCGGACGTCACCAGCACGCTGACTGATCTGACTAAAAAGGGGGCACCAGATCTGGTCCAGTGGACGGAGCAATGCCAGCGGGCTTTTTCTAAGGTTAAGGCTGCACTGTGTGGGGGGCCACTTTTACACTCCCCTGACTTTTCTCTCCCGTTTATGTTGCAGACGGATGCATCGGACAGAGGGCTGGGGGCCGTTTTGTCCCAGCAGGTGGAGCGGGAGGATCGCCCCGTCTTGTACATTAGTCGCAAGCTGTCGGTGCGTGAGGGGCGCTACAGTACCATCGAGAAGGAGTGCCTGGCGATCAAGTGGGCGGTCCTCGCCCTCCGGTACTACCTGCTGGGACGCCCTTTCACCCTCTGTTCGGACCACGCGCCCCTCCAGTGGCTCCACCGCATGAAGGATGCCAATGCGCGGATCACCCATTGGCATGGGCGCCACCAGGGGGGGAAAGGTTAGAACAATTCTAGGGGCCCAGCACTGCCATGGGGCCCTTTCAGGGGCTGATAATATGCTTTTAATGATTTTAATAAGACTTTTGAAATAACACCAATGCAATATTCCATCTGGTAAAATGAGCTAATTGAACAAGGTTGTCTATTTCTTGAGTTCTTCAACATATTGTCATTTAACCCTCCCCCTTTTGCAAAATGGTACAGTCCAGTTCTGGTAGAAGCGTGATGCGTTAAATCTGTGTGCTGATCAGTGCAACGCTACTTGCTGCTGTGTCGCGGTGCAGCAGCCAGCCAGCCAGCAGTGGAGTGCGTACAGTCTATGATCGCTAAATATGAAGAGTGGCTGTCAAAAACGTAAAGAAAGGCAGCTGAAAGCTGAGAGGGACCGGAGAGGCAGGCAACTGGTCACTCCGTTTTTCCCAAAGAAAGGTAGCTATCGCTCACGTGTGTTCAAAATATTAGCGAATGGTAAATGAACAGTATGAATGTGGTTGGATTAGCCTATCAAGAGAACACTTTTACAGTTTGTACAGTGACATTTTTTCCATTTTAATAACTGAACTGACTTGTGTGATAAACAAGATGAAATATTATGTTATGCTGGTGCTAATAACTAGTGCTAATAACCAGTTTCATAACTAATGGGGTGCCCTAAATATGCACAGATTCAGCCTAAGGGGGACCTCCGCCCTACCAAACCACTGAACCCCCCTTTGGAGAAGGAGGTAAGCAGCAATACAACCCATAAATGCTTTAGGATTGAAGTTTTTAATGAGCGAGCGCCATATAGAGTTTGCTAGATTAAAGTGTTGCTAATAACGGACACCAGTCAAGTGTTTGACATGGTTATGTGTGTGGAATGTTCACACATTCAAACCATTGGTTTCAAATTGAGGAGCTGGAGAAAGCGCAGCACACATAAAAGAGGGATAGAGCAGTCACATCACACATTTCACTACCAATTGTCCTAGCACAAGAAGGCATGTGGCAAAATCTTGAATTTTCATTTGTGATTGTAAATGCACCAAAATTACTCACTGACCAGTTTTCATCTAGTCCCTGGTAGGTTAATACATAAAATGTAATAACAAAGTCACAAACTCAAGGTCCATGGGCTATCAAAAGTCAAATAATGACAATAGTGCAATTGTGACGAGGGTGGGCAAAGTTGGGGGGCCCAAAATTCTAATCTATCATGGGGCCCAAAATTTCTGGCGGCACCCCTGCCCGTTGGTATCTGGCACTCCAACCCTTTAACTTCAAGGTGATCCACAGGCCGGGGGCGCAGATGGTTGTGGCGGACTTCCTCTCCCGTCAAGGGGGGGGGGGGGGGGGGGGGGGGAGTTGTCTGCAGCCGTCCTGAGTCGGGCGGTGGGGGTATGTGGCAGCGGGGGCGTGGTCTAGCATCGGTCTGTGACAGGAGGGCGAAGTCGGGGAAGTTAAGTGGCAGAATCACTACACCTGTTGTTAATGTGTTTGTGTGTCTTCCCAGTGACCACGCCCTATTTAAGGAGAGAGACCGAGAGCAGAGGGGGCTCTCTCTCCCCACCCAGATGACTTATGTGTGTGTGTGTATGCGTGTGGCTGGGAAAGTGTGGTTTCGTGACTGAAAAGTGCAAATAAAAAGAGTTTTTGGAACTCAGTTCTGTCCTGCCGTCCTTCTGTGCTCCACCCACCTACATGGACTGTTACAAAGTCATTTAATGTACTGTGAGTGATGTGTTTGTGTCTCTGTTCTTCTTACAGAACCCTCAATGGAGTGAAATCAGAGTCAGTAGAAACTCAACCTGAATTTGTAATGCTTGAAAAGAAATGTGTAAACGTGATGATTGAAAACTGAGTGTGTGAATCTTAAGATATTTGAATATATTTGTCCTAAATTAAACCATCTGAAATTCTGACACTGAAAATTTAGGTTACGAAATTCAAGGTTTCAGAAATTCTGGTTTCAAGAATTCAGGTTGTAATAAAATGACGTAGTATAATATCGGGTTCTGCTGACTCTGATTTCACTCCATAAACCTCCTTCCTGTTTGCTTCCTGTTTACTTCCTGTTGTCCAAATCTGGATACATGACCTGAGCTGCCCATAATCTGGTTGCATTCATTTCATTAAACATGAGAAGCAGCTGTAATTTCTGCCCTCTGCCCCGATCTGCACCTTCTCATGAACCTTCACCATGTTAAATTGTGTCTCTATAAGTCCTGGGTACTGAGGGGAAGGGGTAACACTACTGAGTCAGTGTTAGTGCGAGTTCAGCACAATCACTACCACATTTAATACCACACAGTGCCTTACTGCTGCACAATATGATAGAAAATCATCAAATACACTACCAGGACAAAAAAAAGTCACAGTTTGGATTTAAATTAGTAAATGCTTAAGAGCCTTTGATCGGATAATTACTGAGGTCATTAATATGTTTCAGCTGGCAGCAATTATTTTCAACAAATACAATTAGATTCAATAACAAAAATGTGTGTAGTGCACCATGTGAATAATATTTACACTACAAACCAAAAGTTCAAATTCAAGACAAGACACACTTGTAGGATCCTGTTTAATACACTGTTATTATTTCCCAAAACTCTCGCGGTTACCAGAGGACTAGCCTCCCACTGTAACCCTAGCTATGTAACAGGCAAGAGGCCGAGGGCTACAGAAACAGAGATCGGCGCCGCCCTATGCGCCATATGGTGCGGGAAAGGACTTTAGCCTTTATTATTTCCCATGGTGTTCATTGTACGTGTTGAATAAAACCAGATTTCACTTGACTGAACTTGAGATTTCTACTTCATGATTATACATTTTATAGAGAGTAAAAATGTGGTGTTGAACACATGAATGGGTTCATATGGATAATATTATATACACTATATGGACAAAAGTATGTGGACCCCTGACCATCACACCTCCTGTATCTGAGCTTCTTGGACGTCCCATTCCAAAACCATGGGTGTTAATATGGGGTTGGCATTGCGCATAGTGATCTGAAGCTTGTGTGCAGCTGTTGGCCATGGAAACCTATTTCATGAAGCTCCTGATGCACATTTCTTGTGCTGATGTTGCTTCCAGAGGCAGTTTGGATCTCTGTAGTGAGTGATGCAGCAGAGGGTTTTTCTGCACTACGTGCTTCAGCACTCAGCGGCCCTGCTCTGGGAGTTTGTGTGGACTGTCACTTCGTGCTTGAACTGTTGTTGCTCCTCGACGATTCACAATAATAACACTAACCCTATGGCCCCTGATGTCACAAGTCACTCATGTCGCTTGTATTTTGTCTCTTGTGGGCGTGGAGCGAGCACGACTGTTGTCGCCGGTGGGTGTGTACCGTCCATTCAGCTCCAATGAGGAGGAGTCCTGAACAAAATGTCGCCTCCAGCACACAATTTACTCCAAGATATGATTTACTTGTACTGAAAATATACTTTTAATTGTAACATTTTATCAAAGTGGAAAAAGTGAGAATTGTGTGTTTGTTGTACGCTGTATAACATGCATTTTTGTATAAGCGGAACAGAGCTCCATACTGAAGAGAATATGGGAATGCATCGACCTGATTTTTGATGGCTTTTGACTGTACAATGTCCATCTGTCCATATGAAATATTTATTTATATATATATATATATATATATATATATATATATATATATATATATATATATATATATATACACACACACACATTAGAAACACAAGCTAACTGTACCAGCTAGTTTTGTTTGTAATGTCTCGATACAGGTTTAATGAGAAATCCTAAAGGACAGGTTAAACTGAGGCCCTGTCCACACGGCAACGGATTCAGGTGACTCCGATACAATTGCTTATCGTTTAGGCCTGGCGTCCACACGGCACCGGCATTTTGGGTGCCCAAAACGCAATCTTTTTGAGAACAGGTTCCAGAGTGGAAAGATCTAGCAACGTTGCCGTTGCGAAGTCGTCTGGATGAGTAGAATGGATTTGTTTACGATGACGTCACAACCACATGACTGTGAGTGCTTCACGCCAGGTAGAAGTGTAATGAACTCGATGCGAGTTGTCAACAAATCCTATAACTTGGTTCATGAAATGCGCTTACAAAATATTTTCCCTGTGAATATTTATTGTGTAATGGTGCAAAGTGAGAGAGAGAGAGAGAGAGAGAGAGAGACTCTGCCCTTAGGGCAGAGTCAATCCCGCCAGCTAAAATAAGGAAAAAAAAAAGGCGCGATCTCACCTCTTCAGATGTGGGTTAAAGTCCTACAATACATTCCTCAAAAAGGGCGTAGAAGAAATTAATCCATCAATGTGTATCATTCAATTTATTCTGGACCATTAAAGACGCCGCCTTCCGCGTAGAATCATACGTCATCCTCGTCGCCATATTGGATAGGTCAAAGCGGAGAATAAAGATTCATGTGCTGCGTTTAACTGTACCAACAGGTTTACCGTCCAAACGAGATCATATGGGATTACCTTTCACAGGTGAGAAACAACAAATTAATCCATCAACGTGTATCATTCAATTTATTCCGGACCATTAAAGACGCCGCCTTCCACGTAGAATCATGTCATCCTCGCCGCCATTTTGGAGAGGTCAAAGCGGAGAATAAAGATTAGCTGCGTTTAACTGTACCAACAGGTTTGCTGTCCAAACGAGATCACATGGGATTACCTTTCACAGGTGAGACTGGAAAAATACTTTTCATTGTATTTGGTCATTATAATGTAATTTTACAAACAGATTTTCCTGACTTTGTGGCTAATATGAAGTCTCGCGCATAATAGTTTATGCGCATGCGTCCTTACTTCTTCTATTGTTCTGGTGTCTCCGAAGGGACCATCTTACAGCGCCCCTAGAGGTGTGGCATGTGTATTGCATCGTTTTCAGCAAGCGTTGTGTTGCCATATGGACCTGATATTTTACTGATTGTTGCCCATTTGGACGCGATATATTTTTAAATAACATCTCGTTGCCGTTGTCGTGTGGATGTAGCCTGAATCCACTGTGAAGAGGTCCCCCCCCATTTTAGTTTAGTTAAGCAGTACATAGGAACTAATTGCAGGTCGGAAATAAAATGAGGCAAGAAAGAAAAAAAATATTGTACTACGTGTCCCAAACGATTAGTCTGAGGAATCGTTTGAGCCAGTTGTTTGGATTTACCACTTCATACCTAATTTGCATAAAGTTGAGAAAATGTAAACTCGCATGTTGCTTGTTGCGTTGTCACTGTCGCTGAAATCGCAGCTCTGTGTCACGTGTGTATAGAGAACATGAATGGCTGCCTGTTGCTTTGTTGCTCGTGAGTGTGAACATATCTTTCCAGCTGACTGAGGCAAATCTAGCAGAGCAGAAATTTCACAAACTGGCTTGTGGTAAAAGCGACATCCTCTGACAGAGCCGTGCTTAAAGTCACTGAGCTCTTTAGTCCGACCCATTCTACTGCCAGTGTTTGTCTGTGGAGATTGTACAGCTATGGGCTTGAGTTTATTCACCTGTTAGTAATGAGTGCGGCTGAAACAGCTGAATTAGGAGGGGTGTCCACATACTTTTGGCCATGTAGTGCACAGCAGAGCTAATGTTGTATGTTAAAATGATCATTCATATCAGTAATTTGTGTATTTACTGAAATTCCTTTCAGCCCCCCCCCCCCCCCCCCCCACCACACACACACACAGTTTATTCTCACCTGCATTTTGCTTCTCCTTTTGAAGCTCTGAGGCTGAAACAGAGAAAATAGTTTTGAGTATTCTGTATAAATTCAGTATAAATAGATGAAGCAGTGGAATATAATGATAAAGTAAATGAACAACACATCAGATTGCGGTTATGAAATGTAAGTGTCCTCTGATGTTCTATATTTGTTAAATGATGAAGCACACTTCACACAGTGGAACATGATGTTATAGGTCAGTTATGACTCCGACAGAAAACAAGTCATTTAATGTATTGTGAGTGATGTGTTTGTGTCTCTGCTGTTCTTACAGAACCCTCGATGGAGTGAAATCAGAGTCAGTAGAAACTCAACCTGAATTTGTAATGCTTGAAAAGAAATGTGTAAACGTGATGATTGAAAACTGAGAGTGTGAATCTTAAGATATTTGAATATATTTGTCCTAAATTAAACCATCTGAAATTCTGACACTGAAAATTTAGGTTACGAAATTCAAGGTTCCAGAAATTCTGGTTTCAAGAATTCAGGTCGTAATAAAATGATGTAGTATAATATCGGGTTCTGCTAACGCTGATTTCACTCCATAAACCTCCTTCCTGTTTGTTTCCTGTTTACTTCCTGTTGTCCAAATCTGGATACATGACCTGAGCTGCCCATAATCTGGTAGCATTCATTTCATTAATCATGAGAAGGAGCTGTAATTTCTGCCCTCTGCCCCGATCTGCACCTTCTCATGAACCTTCACCATGTTAAACTGTGTCTCTACGTCAGAGGCCCAAACAGTGTAACAACCTCCCAGTTACCTTTGTGATTATATTTGATCAGGATAATGTGGTCTGTTCAAGGTTCTGACTACAAAGTTGAATTCTGGCTAAAATGTTTTATTTCTGCTGCTGTTGGAGTTTGGAGATGTTTCGCTGCTGCACACGCCGTGTATCCGGTATGTAAATGTTTTGCCGAGATAAAAAGTGTCCCGCATTTTACGATTCCAGAGACTGCCAACGCAAGTGAGCAACAATATCACGTGACCACTGTGGGGTGTGTCTGACCTACTTTTAACCAAAACAAGTCAGTGTGGGCAAACATGGCGGACTCGACTCTCCCTCCCGCTAAAAGCCAGCGGAAAAGGAAATTCTGCCTAGTGAGTGCAACTGCAAGATAGAGCAAGATTAGATGACATCATTTTTCTGGACAGATAACTAAATTATTCTAGCTAGCGCTTAGCGATCTTAGCCTTAAAATGAGTGGGCTCGACTCCATGGTAGCGAATATGGAGTTATACACCTAATGTTTTGGTCTTACAGAGAAAGAAATGAGGAAAACAGTAACAGAGAAAAGAGAGATTCCTCTTTTGTTTCACGGATCTATAGGTTGCTTGCATCCGACATCACATCCGCCTCATTAGATATGCAAGACATGAAGTGGTGGTCAGCGAAGCTCACTGTTTACAAAGCGTTACCATCACTGGGGCACCTTGCAAGTCGTTAAAATGCCCGACACTTGCATTGTTTTGGGCTGCTCGAATCAAACAAACCATGCAACTGATAAATTTCTTCTGGGTTCCCCGTGAAGTGATAAAGGGTGAAAGAGCAAAGGATTTTATCAAAATACGATGAGAGAGGCGGCTCTTTAATGTTTCATTGCAATCGATGGGAACAGAGTCGAAGAACGCTCCAGTTTGCAGTGATCACTTTGGGAAAGGTTGGTAAATTCCTCTGATTTATTTTGTTTGGATTCGCAAATGACTCTTCTCACCATTTTCTGTTATTTCTTGGTGTTCTGAAGTTGAGGAGATGCTTCAGTCCTCAGGTGTGTTTTTGGTTACTGTTTGATCGTGGTCTCCATATTGTAAACTAATACATATGTTTTCACTTTATTTATCAGGATGTCCTCACAATCTTGACAATATGCAGCATTTATTTATTCTCATTGCACTTTCTCTGTTTTAATAAAAAAAGTATTTTTTGCTGGAAGAGAAGAGCAGGGAGGATTGAGAATCAAGTGGCTGTGGTTTGTTTACACCCCATACTAAAACTTGTAGCGTCCTAGCAACCATCGCAAAGATGGGTACAAAAAGCCACAAAATTCCTCCTTACCCGGGCATAAACGATACAGGATACAGCACCAGGGTGTTTGAGATGTTGGGGAACTCAATGGATGGATAATTTTCCAACTCAGAGGAAAACTCCTTCTTTACTAGCGAGTTAGGATCTATCCCATTGCAAACAGCAACTTTCTGAAGGTATCTTGACCGTGTATTGGCCTCTAAACTGCAAAAATAATCAGAGACGGCTTCACTAGCTCTTTACAAAATGGCAGCCAAATTGGTTTGTCTGACCACCACTGCATTCACCCCGAAGTAAACTCACAAGCAAAAGTCATGTGACTGACATTCGCGAATAGCTTCTATTCAACCACAAATTACATCCCTGTGACTCAAAACTCTCCGAGGTCGATGTAGACTGAGGCCCTGTCCACACGGAAACGGATTCAGGTGAATCTGATAAAATTGTTTATCGTTTCGGCCTGGCGTCCACACGGCACTGGCGTTTTGGGTGCCCCAAAACGAAATCTTTTGAGAACGGGTTCCAGAGTGGAAAGATCTGGCAACGGCGCCGTTGCGAAGTCGTCTGGATGAGTAGAACGGATTTGTTTACGATGACGCCACAACCACATGACTGTGAGTGCTTCACGCCGGGCATAGACATATAAACATAGACGCCGCCTTCCGCGTAGAATCATACGTCATCCTCGCCGCCATATTGGATGGGGCAAAGCGGAGAATAAAGATGCCTCATTCATGTGCTGCGTTTAACTGTACCAACAGGTTTACCGTCCAAACGAGATCACATGGGATTACCTTTCACAGGTGAGACTGGAAAAATACTTTTCATTGTATTTGGTCATTATAACGTAATTTTACGAACAGATTTTTCTGACTTTGTGGCTAATATGAAGTCTCGCGCATAATAGCCGCTCGGTGAAACCTGTCTCCAAACAATTTATAAATAAATTTATAAATTTATTTCATAGCCCACCCAACCAATTTCACCACCAGCTGTCAGATGGTGATGGCACACTCAAAAATAGAAGAGATTGGAAGCATGTCAGACTGTGAAGCAATCACATGGAGCAATCCCATTGTAATATGGTTTAATTGAATTTTTTCCATATAGCACTGTATATTGCAAAAATTGTTTTTGGAGACATTTTATAGCCTATCTGCACGGCATTTAATGAAAGTGATGCGGAGACGGCACGGCTTCAGCAGCGTAAGCACAGCACATTATTCTACACGATCCCTGCTGAGCTCCAAAACATGCCTTGATGTGTCGATATCATTAGTAGCCTACAATAGTAGCAGCGGAATTCAAAAAAAAAAAACAAGTTTCCGATAGCTTGATTCCGGTATAGGCCTGCTGCATCTCATCTCATCTCATTATCTCTAGCCGCTTTATCCTTCTACAGGGCCGCAGGCAAGCTGGAGCCTATCCCAGCTGACTACGGGCGAAAGGCGGGGTACACCCTGGACAAGTCGCCAGGTCATCACAGGGCTGACACATAGACACAGACAACCATTCACACTCACATTCACACCTACGGTCAATTTAGAGTCACCAGTTAACCTAACCTGCATGTCTTTGGACTGTGGGGGAAACCGGAGCACCCGGAGGAAACCCACGCGGACACGGGGAGAACATGCAAACTCCACACAGAAAGGCCCTCGCCGGCCCCGGGGCTCGAACCCAGGACCTTCTTGCTGTGAGGCGACAGCGCTAACCACTACACCACCGTGCCGCCCGGCCTGCTGCATGTTGAGGAAATTTAGGTCACACCTCCCACGGAATATTGACGGGTATTTCGCACACTATTTATAACCATCACATTAAAAGTTATATATGTTGTTTTGATGCCTGTTTGTTTCCCAAATATATACGTGTGTGTCTTAATGGGTGAATAAAAGGCATCGAGGTAAACATTATTATAGAAAGGGGCTTTATGAAGTTCAGTCCATTTACTTGCATTGGTTTACGGGGAAGATTTGCCACATCCAATATGGCGGACACTCTGACGTATCCCAGCAACGGACCACCAGGCTCAATGCGGCGTCTGTGTTTATATGTCTATGACGCCGGGTAGAAGAAGGGGTTTATGCGCATGCGCCGTACTTCTTCTATTGTCCTGGTGTCTCCGATGGGACCGTCTTACAGCACACGTATAGAGGTGTGGCATGTGTATTGCATCGTTTTCAGCAAGCGTTGCGTTGCCATATGTACCTGATATTTTACTGATCCGTTGCCCATGTGGACGCGATATTTTTTTTTTAAAATCTCGTTGCCATTGTCATGTGGATGTAGCCTCAGTGTTTTCTGTGTGATCTTGGTGTGACGCAGTTCCATAGTTATGCTAATTAAACAGCTCCTCACATTCGTCTGTTTCCGTGGGGCCGTACTGTTTACCTCAAGAAGTAGGAAAACAGTTCCAAAATGGAGAAAAGTGACTCTTAGGCGCCGTTTACACATACCCGGGTATTTTTAAAAACGCAGACCTTTGCCTTCGTTTGTGCCTTTCGTTTATACACAAACGGAGTTTTTTCCTCTGAAAACGATTCTTTCTAAAAACCCCGGCAAAAGTGGAGATTTTTTGAAAACTCCGTTTTGCGTTTGTGTGTAAAGAGACCAAAACGGAGTTTTAGGCAATCTTCACGCCACAAAAGAGCGACCATTGTACATATGACAAGCATGGAAACACTCAGAGTAGCAGCATTTCTGTTATTAAGAGCTATATTCGCCTGTTTGCTTTTGAGAATAAAGCTCATTGACCAGCAGAGACGCATTAGGGCTCGGAGGGCAGCAATTGCGGAGCTTCTGGTGACCAAAAGAGCCCGACCGTACCACCGCCAGCGTCACACACACACCTCTCTCTCTCTCTCTCTCTCTCACACACACACACTCTCTCTCTCTCACACACAGGGGCGCCGCTAGGGGGGGAAAGTTAGGACGATTCTAAGGGCCTGGCACTGACAGGGGGCCCTGTGAGGGATATTAATATTATTTTAATAGTATTGCCTTGTGTAAGTTTTTTAAATAAAATATTTCATTTCATCTGTTAAAATATGCAAATTATACATGGTTATGATTTGCTATAACATTTTTCTTGAATTATTTATGATATTGTCATTTCACCCCTCCACCCTTTTTACTAATGGTACAGTCTGATTCTGGGCGCGGGACGCGTGAAATGTGTAGCTCCGTGTGTGCGCAGCGCCGCTATTAGCGCAACTCACAGCAGCTGGCAGTTTTTCTACGTGCGCAACAGAGGTGAACATTCTAGAAGTTGCTAAGCAGGAGCAGGTGTGATAAATTATGAAGTCCGGATATCACACTGTGTGTGAAAAAAAATCACCTTTTTTCATAGGTATCTTTATTGTATAATTAAGTCTAGATGTTTTGCCATTGTTCATGTGTGGATTTGTTGATATTGTTAAGTATTTAACTTTAATATTTTGCACATTAGCTGTGGTCATAGAGATCATTGCTATTGTTCATGCGTGGATTTATTGATACTGTTGCTAAGTATTTAACTTGAACATTTGAACATTTGCTGTGTTTTCTAATAAATGTGTGATGCCTAAAAGAAACCAGTGGATTTCTTGCAGTGCACTCTGTAATTGTATAAAAAAACTAGTGTAGTTATTCATCAAGGCGTATATTTGATCACATACAATAAGTCAATAAATGGAGGAAAGAAAGGAATACATTTTGTAATCCTGATTATTGATGATGTTTGCTGGAGGGCTCTGGAGTATCCATAATGTGCATACAGAATGTTATAAATCCATACTGATACAGTGATGCATGCAATTTCTCTCAACACAAACATTTGGATTGAATAAACTCCATAGGCTACTGAGTGGCCTAATAATAGTTGCTCATAAAAGGAAAATATATATATCTTCCATATATATCATGGAATTTTCATTTTAAGGCAACAGTCTATTCAGTCTAATTCTGACAGTTCTGCATTTAAAATGTTCATATACCAAATAATTGTATCACCTAAACTTGCTAGGTAGCTGATCACATGCATAGTAAAGTAGAAGTGCCAGCCAAAAACAGACTTCAAATTCAGTTGCTTGAGCTTGAAAATTTTACCGGGGGGCCCTAAATTGTAATCTTTCATAGGGCCCAAGATTTCTAGCAGCGCCCCTGCTCTCACACACACACACATCTCTCTCACACACGCACACACACACACACACTCTCTCTCTCTCTCTCTCTCTCTCTCTCACACACACACACACACACACACACACTCGCGTAGTTTAACAGCTCTTGACAGCGTATTTATGCGGATCAATATAAACGTAATTTTAAAAAAAAAACGCAGCTGTGTGCACGAAGTTATTTTGGAAAACGGAGTTTAGAAAATATGCGTTTTTAAAAATACCCGGGTATGTGTAAACAGCGCCTTAGCGCATCAGAATGATCACATCTCATCCACGTGATCTTGTTCTCGCAAGACACAGGAAAATGCCATGCACGATTAAAAAAAAAAAACCCTGAAAATTTCACATGACTTTGCAGTCAACACCTTTAAGTTTCTTTCAATTAATTAATCAGTGTGATTTTAAAAGGACAAAAAGCTCATTCTTACCTGCTTTTTGCTTCTGCTTCTGAAGCTCTGAGGAGAAAACAGGTCCATTATTTTAACAAACAAAGAAACAAACATTAGTCAATTAATTCCAGAGTAAATAATATCATATACCGTGAGTGATCTGAAGCCTTGCTGAAATTCTCTGTGAATTCAGTTGTGGAGTTACTGATAAATCATCTGTTCTACTGTTTTGTGTTTATCCATCAGTTTATGGTTTTTGAAGATCATATTCTCTTTAAATTCTGTTTTCTGGATATCTCTGTCTGCAGCTCTTTAATAAGTCTGCAGTGCTGCGTCTATAATGCAGTCAGCCACAGAAGCACTGGGCAGCAACACTGTGACTGCTGTGCTGAGAAACTTCAGAGCTGCTCACTGTGGCAGTGGCTCGGCGATGTGGAGGATCAGCAGCAGTAGCATGCAGTGCTGACAGACACAGCAACATGCTCTCGACTCACAGTTCTTCCAGCTCCTGATTACTGCTCCCCAGTGTTGAATTATCACTTTCAGAGTTAATTTGTGACCAGTTGGACATATATAAACACTCTGGGTGTTAATTCAACACTGGGGATTTTGCTGAATGTAAGCTGAAGTTCACTAGTACACTCGTATATTAGCTCATGGACAAACAGTGTGTGTTTGGTGACCCCTGTATATATTTTTTTAAATCACTGCAGCCACTTTTGGTTGGAGATACACACACACACACAGAGTATTTTTGATACACACACACACACACACGCACACCTTATCGGGGTTCCTGGCCTGCCTATATAGAAACTTGAGTTTGGCGTTGGCCTTGTGTATAATATTGTCAGCTATATGGTTACCACTAAGAGACTGGTCTAAATCAACGCCTGAGTATTTAACACAGGATTTACTGGTAATTTTTTGACCATTACATGTGATGTCCAGAGATTCGTTACTATTAAGTCTGTGTTTGGAGCCAAAAAGTACTGTATGGATTCTGTCTTGCCAAGGTGCAGAGACAACTTGTTGAGCCTGTGGTCTGTGAGATAATTAATAAGTTGTACAGATACAGCTTTTTCCAAAACCTTACTTACAATACTGAGGATTGAGACCAGACGATAGTTGCCAGCTTCAGTTTTGCTATGTTTCTTACAGATCGGGGAAATTTTAGCAGACTTAATGTCAGAAGGGATCTTACCAGTAGAAAGTGACAGATTTAGAAGATGAGTGAGTGGAGAGGTTATGAACTCAGCTCCATCTTTTAAAAGATGTGTGGGAATCTGATCCAGTCCAGTTATTCGGATTTAGATTGAGGAGAGTCTTTTGGATGAATTCCGCAGAGATTGGTTCAAATGAGAACTGAGAGCCAGAGAGACGCACCTGTTCATAGCACTTATACACATGATTAGGGCCATATTTTCCACATCCGGATGGTAACTGCAGTTGCAGAGATGATGCAGTGGTTGAAAAGAAGTTATTGAATTTCTCTGCTACCTTGGTCTTATCAAAACAGATCTGGTCATCAATGTTTAAACCAATAATCTGAGAGTTTGACTTTACCTTAGAAGTGCCAAGTTTTTTTTTTAAATTCACCAAAGTTCAGTTAAAGTTAAACAACACTGATGACATTTTAAATTAAGAGCTTTTGTTTTAACTTCAAAATTTAAGGTATAACTACATAACTTTTTCAAGTGAAATGTGCTGTAAACCTCCTTGTCCTTTTACTTTTCACTTTTGCAGAAAGGGTTTGTGGTAATTGAAGTGAATAGATAAAGAAATAGAGGTGAGAGTGTGAGACAGGACTGAATTAAATCATCCTCTTCACAGAGAGCACGGCCAACTGGACTCCTGTGGACTGCTGACTAAAGCACAGGTTCTTTACCCTGGTCCTGGAGAACCCACTGTCCGACACATATTAGTGTTCTCTGTGCTCTAACACACCTGATCCAGACGATCAGCTCATTAACAGCCCTTCCTGAGTTAAAGTGTGTTAGAGCAGGAAAAACACTGAAATGTGTAGGACAGGGGCTTCTCCAGGACCAGGGCTGGGAATCTGTGGACTAAAGCTCCGGGATAAACTGATTGAAGCTGGAGACATTACAATGGAAAATGATTGAAATATTACCTTTCTTGTAACAGATAACTGCAGTTACTATCGATCCGACAGCAATAAGACATGCTGAAACTGAAACACCGACAACCCACCTCCAAGCATCAAAGACTTTACCTAAAATGAGAGCAAGAATAGAGATATTTTTAAGAAACCATGCAAGAATTTGTGAAGAATTTGATAACTACTAAACACGCACTTACTGACAGAATTGTAACAAAATATCCAATAGATATACAGGAATAAAAATAATGCAAAAATCATGTGTTCATCATGCTCATGCTTCATCTTTAATCACCTCATCTGTGATGATTACAGTAGAATCTTACAGTATAAATATAAGAGCTTTTAATCATAGACACTTACGATTAATGATGACCTCTGTCTCCATCATGTGATGTTCTTGTAGAAGTCTGCAATAATATCTGTTGGAGTCGCTATAATCATAAACAGTGATGTGGCGTTTCACACTGAAGGTCTCGGTGTCTCTGTGTGTCTGTGTATCTTCAGCAGGCAGAGCGGCTCCTTCTCTGTCCAGCCACACAACCTCAGGTTCAGGTTTCCAGCCTCTGGACTCACACACTAGATTAATCCCTCCTGAGTGATCATAACTCTCCATCATGATCACTGGGTGGCTTCCCTGAGCTACAGGCAATCAACAAAGTATTGCTTTAAATATACTGAAATCATGTTCAACTGTTAACCCCCATAGAGGTGATTATTTTATGCTCATTTTCAGTTTAAAGACTGTTCTTAACATGGTCAAAGAGAATACTATGAAATGTGACACTAAATATAAAACTTTACTAATTTCACGAATTTCCTCATCAAAATCACCAACTTGCGTACCAGATCCCATACCTACATGTTTTTCAAACCGATAATACCAGGAGCAGTCAAACCTCTTCTAAAAATAATCTGTTCTTCCTTCAGCACTGGCTATGGACTTAAATCCTTTCAACTAGCAGTTATCAAACCCCTGATTTAAAATCCTGACTCAACCCCTGTCTGCTGTCCAACTATATCAAACCTCTCAGTTATCTCCAAGATCCTAGAAAAGGCTGTGACACAGCAGTTATGCTCACAGGAATAAAATTCATGAAACGTATCAGTCAGGATTTAGACCTCATTATGAGGTCTAAGTAATGAGACACTAGTTAAAGTGGTAACTAGAAAATGTTGTTCAGCAAATGGCCCTCTCCTGGCTCAGGTCCTATTTGACTGATTGTTACCAGTTTGTAGATGTAAATGGAAACTTCTCTACACATACTAAGGTAAAATGTGATCTTCCACAAGGTTCTGTTTTAGGCCCAGACTTTTATTATGAAATTATTCATAAACATGGTATTAGTTTCCACTGTTATGCTGATGACACACAGGAAACTACACATGGGAAACTAATACCAAGTTTAACCAAAGCCAGATGAGAGACCCAGTGTTTTTTTCCCCAGAAAAAAATTAAAGCCCTAAATTCTGGCATGATAAAACACAGACAATTGAGCGCCAACAGCGCGAAGCGAAACTAGGGGCATCCGGGGGCATGCCCCCCGGAAAATTTTTTAAAAATAGATGCTCTCAGGTGCATTTTCAGGGTCTCTGAGAGGTTTTAGATCCATGATTATAGGATAGATTTTACCAGTGTTTCAATGATTACTGACCTAAATAGTATTAAATGTATACACATTTGAAATTTCACCTTAAAGTTCAACATGCAAGTTAAGCTGTTTTGTTATAGATTACTTAGGTATACGATAGATTTGAAAATCTACGGGGATCCCTTGCACTTAATTATCTATGATCAAGTAGTGTCGTAACAAAAATGTGCATGAAAATATGAACAGCGGTTTGCTCCATCTTATGCAATCCAATGAAGAGAATCGATCATCATGACCTCCTGTTGATCACAAAGGGATCTGAACCTCAGAACTGCCACCTTAAAATAAGTTGCTGTATTACTATAACTAATGATTTAGAATATTTCTGATGCAATTACCGTAATATATGTATACTGTAACTAAGATACACTGAAAAGAAAAGTAAGGCAACTGCATATTATAAAGTTTAAATTTTGGCACTTTATTAAATGGACTAGATTAAGATTAAAACAAATTTAAAGGAAAAGAAAACTTAATTCATATATTTAAGTTTGCAGAAAGATTATGTATTTATAAAAACATTCATGAAGAGATTGTGTTTACAAGTGTCAAATGTAGCATAATTTCGAATAATAATGATCAGCATATTTGGCAGTGTGATGTCACTGTGAGCCTTTAACAAAAGAATAATTCTTTTGTTAAATGGATCCCAGTGACATCACACTGCCAAAAATGCTTATGATGATTGTTTGAAATGATGCTATATTTGACACATTTGGACAACTTCACTTCATGAGAGTGTTTATAAGTACATAATCTTTCTGCAAACCCAAACTAATGAATTAAGTTTTCTACTCCTTTAAAGCAGATTAATTCTCCTTGGCTTTTGCTTGGCCCAATGTTGGGCGACCCTCTCATAGTCCATCTCGCTGTCATCCATGCTGATGTGGATCAAATTGTCCAGCAAGTCTTCTCCTAGCTTATTAAAGTCAGTCGGCTTTGTTCGTCTGGTGGGGAACAACATCGGCAGCCAATGAGATCGCTTATAATGAATTGGAAACTTCCGGGATGTCTGACGTTTTCTTTTGATATTTTTATTGGACGGTTTGAACACGTGATCTTGACGTAGCCAACAGATTACAGTTTGTTTACATCATACCACGCGGACATACTTTGATAGAATCAGCACAAACATTGGGAAAAAAGACCACTTGTTTAACACAAATATCAATCAGTATGTAAATGGATCTGTTATTTGCTCTCCTATGTATCGAGTTACTTGTGGGTAGGAAATTTTAACGTATCGGTATAAATCTAAGCGTATCGGATTTTAACTAAAGCGACTAAGCGTTATCGGTAGGCAGAGCAAGCGTATCGGGCCCGATACGCTAAAACGCTTTGGGGAAAACCATGGCGACTACAGCTTAATGAGGTTGAGGAATATGTAAAGGACATTGGACACTGGATGCTTATTAACTTCCCCGTACTTAAATCTGACAAGATAGAAGTCGTTGTTCTAGAACCACATGCAGCTAGAAGTACGCTTTCTGATTACATCATAACTCTGGATGGCCTTTCTGTTTCATCATGTGCAGCAGTAAAAGACCTTCTTGTGATTATTGACTCCAGAATCTCATTTGAAGCTCATGTAGATAATATTCCAAGGATAGCCTTCTTTCATCTCAGAAATATTGCAAAGATAATAAATACAATGTCCCTACATGATGCAGAAACACTAGTTCATGCTTTTGTTACCTTTAGATTGGATTATAGTAAAGCCTTACTGTCTGGATGTTCCAGTAGGTGCATAAACAAGGTCCAATTAGAACAGAATGCAGCAGTGAGAGTCTTTACAAGACATGACCAAATCACCCCTGTCTTATCCACACTGCATTGTCTCACAATCAAATTTCTCAGTGATTATCAAATACTACTCTTGACCTACAAAGAACTAAACAGTCGTGCACCACAGTACCTGAGCTACTTCTGGTCTTTTATGTTCTGCCATAACTACTTCGATCAAAAGGTGCAGGATGTTTGTTGCTGCCTCAAATCATGAAGACTTCAGCAGGGGGAAGAGCCTCTTTATACAAAATCCCCACATTTATGGAAAAGCCTTCCAATGAGTGTTCAGGACCCAGACACAGTCTCTGTTTTGAAGTCTATGCTAAAAACATTTGTTTAGTCAAGTGTTTTGTTAATAGGTATTTATTAGGAGCAGATCTGGCGGGTTCATGGGCATAAAGTGTTTTGGTAAACTGGGATGGGATTTTGGTAAACTTTGGCTGCTGTCAACTTACTATACTCCTTCTTTTGGACCTTAGCTGTGCTTTGGCATTGTTCGTCATGAATTGCTTCTCTCCTATCTCTTTGCTTTTGGTATTTCTGGTTCTGCCTTTTCCTGGTTAAAATGCTTGTTGGTAAAATCCTGGTTAATTATCTGCTGTCATGGTTTGAATTTTCATTGCTATGCAGATTTACATCAGCTGTAGGCCTTCTACATCTGCCCTGCCCCCTCCCTTTCTGAACGCATCCATGACCTAAAGCTTTTAAAACTTAATACTGGTAAAACTAACCATCTTCTGATTGGTTCCAAATCAGTAACCTTCTCCAACAGTAGTCTTAATCTGGTCATTGATAGCACTGTCATTAAACCTTAACCCCACTGTACATAACCTTGGTGTTATCTTTGATTATGCCCTCTCTTTTGAAAAATATATAAAGTCCCTGTCTAAAATGGCCTTTTTTCCACCTTCACAACATTGCACGTCTCTGTCCTGCACTTAGCACCAAGGATGCTGAAACACTCATCCGTGCTTTTAATGCACAGTAATGTAGTTGTGGTAATGCTCTGTTCATTGGTCTTCCAGCTAAATCCATTGCTCGGCTTCAATATACAGGTAGTCGTCGACTTACGACCTATGCAACTTACGACCGATCAACTTTATGACCGTCTGGTTATGACCGTCTGGTTATGACTCGCAAGTGTTTCCCAGCTGAGCTAGCTGAACGTACGACAGTTTCCGCCCCAGCTCCCAGCAGCGCCCAGCATCCAGCCTCTCACCACGTACGACAGTTTCCGCCCCAGCTCCTGGTTTATGAAACGAGCAAATCCGCCCGCCAGCCCGAGCGCTGCAACAGCTGATGATGACGTAGATGACCCACAGCCAAGCACCAGTGATGTCAGCAGTCACTAAGTTTTGTATTTTGCTATGTTTTACATTTGTATTTTGGTATGTTTCAAACTAAAATGTTTTCTATTTTTCACACCTGTATTTCATATTTTTTTGTTTTGCACATATTAAACAAATTGTACTGTACACAGTGTAGTATGCAGTGTTTGACTTAAACCAAATAATGAGCCACGGTAATGAAATAAGAAAATGTTGATAAAATAAGACTTTAAGATGACTACAATATCATTACACATCACGGCAGCATGGTGGTGTAGTGGTTAGTGCTGTCGCCTCACAGCAAGAAGGTCCTGGGTTCGAGCCCCGGGGCCGGCGAGGGCCTTTCTGTGCGGAGTTTGCATGTTCTCCCCGTGTCCGCGTGGGTTTCCTCCGGGTGCTCTGGTTTTCCCCACAGTCCAAAGACATGCAGGTTAGGTTAACTGGTGACTCTAAATTGACCGTAGGTGTGAATGTGAGTGTGAATGGTTGTCTGTGTCTATGTGTCAGCCCTGTGATGACCTGGCGACTTATCCAGGGTGTACCCCGCCTTTCGCCTGTAGTCAGCTGGGATAGGCTCCAGCTTGCCTGCGACCCTGTAGAACAGGATAAAGCGGCTACAGATGATGAGATGAATATACTTATGTTCATTTAACATAGGCCGACTTACGACCAGATCGGTTTACGACTGGTCAGTCATAACCAAAAGCAGTCGTAAGTCGACAACTACCTGTATTTAAAACTCTGCAGCCAGAATACACACACACACACACACACACATATACTAAACACTTGGCCCACATCACCCCATCCTCCAGAAGCTCCACTGGCTCTTCTATCTCACATTCAGTACAAAATTCTTCTGTTTACATTTAAATACTCCCTGGCCATGCTCATCAAAATCTTATGGAATTATTTCAACCCGACTCTCCCCTTCACAGTCTCAGGTCTTCATCTTCTGGTCTGTTGTCTGTCCCCACATTTAAATTATCCACCATGGGTTCCAGGGCATTTAGGGTTGCAGCCCCCAAGCTGTGGAATTCTCTCCCTCAGTGTCTTTGGGATTGTACATCTCTTCCCAAATCTTCTCTCTTCTCTCTCTGCTGTTCCTCCTCTCCTGAGCACTAACTGTTCTATCTTTTTCAATGCTTTGAACAAATCTGTTATCTTTATGCTCATGTAAATTGTCATTTTGTGTTTTCGTTTCCTGTGTCTCCTATCTGTGTTTTCTTTTGGTTGATTTGTTTCTCTTTCTGTCGTGTCATTACTCTGTAAAGCATCGTTAGATGGGTGAAAGGTGCTATATCAATTAAACTGGTTGTTGTTGACTTTTAACCTGCTGATAGAGAATTACTCTCTGTTTAGACAGTACCACACTCACTCATTTAAACAAACTTGCACATCCTGATGAGGTGCTGCCTGTTTAGACAGTGAAGGAGCTTCCTGACATGTAAACTGAACATTTAAGATTTTTCAGGAGGCTCAAGCATCTGGACATTTTCATGGACTTAAATGATCAGTCTTTGAGTGCTCAGAGCTTCACGCAATTCACTGCTTTTCCTGTTCTGTAGATACACCTTCCACAATCTGGGTCACAATCTGGGCCTAATAAAACCTCTGAGTATGAAATCAGTCAAAAGAATTCTGAGAGAGATTACATTTTGGTTCATTTCTTTAAAAGAAGTGATTAAGATTCTTAATTCCTGATTGTGCTCAAATTCATGAGAGTTCAAGAAAAGTTCTAATGAGTCAGAAGTTGATAAAACAGCTGTAGTCAGACACAAAGCATGTATTTTAGGAAAGGTTTCAAACGGCCAAAATGATCAATGAGATAATTAAATGAAAATTGTCAAATTTTTGTGATGGAACTGATTTCTTCATCTTAAAAACAGAGAAGATGCAACACAGAGCTGGAGTGATGATTTCGACACATCAGGAGAGAATAAATAGAGAGCACCGTGTCCAGCACGACCATCTGCAAGGACTTGAAGAGGGAAAGGAACAATACTGTCATCACTAAGAAAGCAGAGCAGAGGATGTACTTTCTCCCCCAGCGGAGGAAACAGGAATATTGAGAAAGTCGTCATAGGCTACTCTTTGATATTGAGATGTACAACCCCGATTCCAAAAAAGTTGGGACAAAGTACAAATTGTAAATAAAAACGGAATGCAATAATTTACAAATCTCAAAACTGATATTGTATTCACAATAGAACATAGACAACATATCAAATGTTGAAAGTGAGACATTTTGAAATTTCATGCCAAATATTGGCTCATTTGAAATTTCATGACAGCAACACATCTCAAAAAAGTTGGGACAGGGGCAATAAGAGGCTGGAAAAGTTAAAGGTACAAAAAAGGAACAGCTGGAGGACCAAATTGCAACTCATTAGGTCAATTGGCAATAGGTCATTAACATGACTGGGTATAAAAAGAGCATCTTGGAGTGGCAGTGGCTCTCAGAAGTAAAGATGGGAAGAGGATCACCAATCCCCCTAATTCTGCGTCGACAAATAGTGGAGCAATATCAGAAAGGAGTTTGACAGTGTAAAATTGCAAAGAGTTTGAACATATCATCTACAGTGCATAATATCATCAAAAGATTCAGAGAATCTGGAAGAATCTCTGTGCGTAAGGGTCAAGGCCGGAAAACCATACTGGGTGCCCGTGATCTTCGGGCCCTTAGACGGCACTGCATCACATACAGGCATGCTTCTGCATTGGAAATCACAAAATGGGCTCAGGAATATTTCCAGAGAACATTATCTGTGAACACAATTCACCGTGCCATCCGCCGTTGCCAACTGAAACTCTATAGTTCAAAGAAGAAGCCGTATCTAAACATGATCCAGAAGCGCAGATGTCTTCTCTGGGCCAAGGCTCATTTAAAATGGACTGTGGCAAAGTGGAAAACTGTTCTGTGGTCAGACGAATCAAAATTTGAAGTTCTTTATGGAAATCAGGGACGCCGTGTCATTCAGAGTAAAGAGGAGAAGGATGACCCAAGTTGTTATCAGCGCTCAGTTCAGAAGCCTGCATCTCTGATGGTATGGGGTCGCATTAGTGCGTGTGGCATGAGCAGCTTACATATCTGGAAAGACACCATCAATGCTGAAAGGTATATCCAGGTTCTAGAGCAGCATATGCTCCCATCCAGACGAAGTCTCTTTCAGGGAAGACCTTGCATTTTCTAACATGACAATGCCAAACCACATACTGCATCAATTACAGCATCATGGCTGCGTAGAAGAAGGGTCCGGGTACTGAACTGGCCAGCCTGCAGCCCAGATCTTACACCCATAGAAAACATTTGGTGCATCATAAAACGGAAGATACGACAAAAAAGACCTAAGACAGTTGAGCAACTAGAATCCTACATTAGCCAAGAATGGGTTAACATTCCTATCCCTAAACTTGAGCAACTTGTCTCCTCAGTCCCCAGACATTTACATACTGTTGTAAAGAGAAAAGGGGATGTCTCACAGTGGTAAACATGGCCTTGTCCCAACTTTTTTGAGATGTGTTGTTGTCATGAAATTTAAAATCACCTAATTTTTCTCTTTAAATGATACATTTTCTCAGTTTAAACATTTGATATGTCACCTATGTTCTATTCTGAATAAAATATGGAATTTTGAAACTTCCACATCATTGCATTCCGTTTTTATTTACAATTTGTACTTTGTCCCAACTTTTTTGGAATCGGGGTTGTACCTCAGTGTATTCTCGGTCAATATTCCTTCTTCCTGTGGCCTGGTTGCGTTACTGTTTGCGAGGCCTGGGACCAAATGACCTGTGTGACGCATTTCCCTCCAGTTAAAAAGACACACAGTGCGTTCTGACAATCAGCGACGATCCTTATCAATAACACATCCCTACAATTTCTGAGAGAAGTTAATGTTGTTGTATTTTTGATTTTGCTGTTGTGTTTTGTTATTTGCCGTTGTGATTACCGATTTCTCATTGTGTTTTTTTATTTGTTGTTTTGATTCTTTATTTGTTGCTGTGATTTGCCCTTCAGGGCCACTGTGGCAAATGTGCACTGTAGGATCACTATAAACTGACAACAAATTCCTTGTACATTCAGGCTTGGACCCGTCCTGCATGTTTTAGTGTTTCCCCTTCAGCTAATTAACAGCCCTTCCTGAGTTAAATCAGGTGAGTTCGAACAGCAAAAACACATTTCACTGCATAAAGCTTCAGTGCAGAAATGGATCTTACCCTCGACAGTGATGTGAACAGTGATGTCATCATACCAGGATTTGTCCTCAATGAGACACTTATATTCTCCTTCATCAGAGAATCGGAGAGCTGAGAGTTTGAGTGAAGCGTTGCCTTTCTGTAGCTCCTCTTTAAATAGTGATGTTCTTCCTCTGTAGGGCTGAGCCTGCTCTTCATTTCTGTCTTTATGATCCTTATAGAGATGCACTAATGAAGCCACTTCCTCTAGTCTCATCCATTCCACTGTCATGTCCACAGCGCTGGTGCTGGGTTTGAGAAAACAGGGCAGAACCAGATCTTCACCAACTACAGCAACAAGAGGAGCTTCTGGACCAACCACCTGGAATCTCTCTGTGTTAAAAAAAACAACAACAACAACAACAGTATATCAGTGTGTAGCACCTGCGATATGCAATGTGCTCAGGACCAGTGTGTAGGTTCGATAAGAGCAGTAATTAAGTATGTAATAAAGATACCACAGACCGTGAGATAAGTTTTAACTGCCGGCGTACTTTTATCGAGAAAATGGGATGAAATCGGTACACCAAGATATGTGATTATGCCATGAAATGCAAACATCAATTGCAGATAACATCAAAAACTAATAAAATAAAACTTATCAAATATTTGATATTCTTGTTTTATATTCCCCCTTTTCCCTATAGGTTTTGTTCAAGTATTCAGGTTTCAGTTGTTAGTAATCAAACTAAAGGTTATTTTATCCTCTTTTAGGATTTAAGTTCTATTTTTCTAATTTTAGGCCTATTTTAGTTTAATCCCCCCTTACTTTTGTCTTAATGATTCACTTTTTACCAGAATATATTCCAGTTAATCATTAAAAAAAGAAAAGGAAACTTTATCTGTCCACATTCACAATTCACCTGAGAAAATGAAATACAATTGTTATTAAATTTGTCCACTGCAATTCACAAATCACCATAAACAGTTCCTGCTTATCAGCCTTGAAATGTCCAGATAGCATGCAGTGCAGACCGCAGTGAAAAAATGACAAAATGAATGTCCAGGCTATAGACCAGGGGTGGGCAATTATTTTTTCCATGGGGCCACATGAGAAACAGAAAATTTAGTGGAGGGCCGGACCAAAAGGCTGAACTAAATTCTGCATAATATTAATTGTATTTCTTTATATAAAGCAGTAAATAACATTGTTTTTACAAGCTGCTAAGACTGGTAAGAGTATGGAAAAAACGAGGTTGCCTTACAAAAAATGTCATTTATTCAATCAAATTTCCCAAAACAATGGTTAACAAAATGTGAACATTTGTACCATTTTTTTCAGTCACATTCACCCCAAAACACAATAAAGACATCACAATATTGTCTTTCTACTCCAAATATCAAGCAAGATACATCATATTATAATAATGATGCCCACATTTGTAGTCTAATCACCTCATTTGGTGTTTTCAGTTTTTCGGATCTGCTCTCCGCAAACTAAACACACGGCTTTATCTCTGACTTCAGTAAATAAATACTTAGCAGTCCATGTTTTGCTGAAAGTCCTACATTCGGCATCTACCTTTCTTCTTTTTGCGGACATTTTGGGGGCTAAAGTCTTCTTGAGACCTGCTCGCAACAACGTAGATTCAGTGTAGGAATCAGATCTATTGACCCATCCCACGTGACGTCACGACAAATGCAGCTGCCATTTTGGACATGCATTTTGGACATGTTCCAGTTGAAAACTGACATTTCTTTTTTTTTTCTTTTAATACAAGGGGACTCAAAGACTCTGTAAAACGCAAAGCTGTTTTTATTTTGTTCTGCAAGGGGCAACAAGCAAATTGCATCTTTCTCCAGGAAACTCATTCTGATGAGTCTGATGTTAAGTTTTGGTCACAACAATGGGGAGATAAAATCTTCTTAAGTCATGGTACAAACCGCTCGGCTGGAGTTGCCATTTGTTTTAACAGATGTCTTGGTAAGATTTTGTGTAACAAGGTGGATAAAGATGGACATTGGATTGCATGTGTTTTGAATATTGATAACATTCTTATTATCTTGATTAACATTTATGGGTATAACAATGATCAAAAAAATAGGAATTTGTTGCATCAAATATCAACAGTTATAAGGGAACTTAATACAAAATTTCCCACTGATCATTTGATAGTTGGGGGTGATTTCAATGTAACCCCTGATGAGTGGATGGATAGATGGCCTTCAAAACTCTCAAGGGAACATAGCAACCCTATCATGGAAAGTTTCACTAACGATAACAAATTAATAGATATCTGGAGAACCTTAAACAAAGATGTCAAACAATTTACCTGGCACAAACCCAATGGTCAAATTAGATCTCGTATTGATTACTGGTTGGTCTCAAATTCAATTTCACAATATGTTACAGAGACAACAATCCCTAATTGTCCTTTGAGTGACCATTGTACTATTAATTTAAGACTAAAAAACAGAGTTCAAAACAACAAATTTAATGATTATTGGAAATTTAATGCCCAGCTGCTGAGAAACGTGGAGTACTGTGACTCAATTAAAACACTAATTGCGGACATCAAAAACAACGACTATTAGCACACCGATATCCAAATGGGAATATCTAAAATTTTGCATTAGAAAATTATCAATTGCACTTGGTAAAAAACTAAATAAACAAAGGAAAGAAGAAGAAACAATTGTGGTTAAAGAACTTATGAAGCTTTATAGCAAGTTGGATTGGACTGAGGAAGAGAAAGTAAGAATTAATAACCTGCAGTCCCAATTGGATGTGATATATGTGAATAAAGCCAAGGGTGCCTATGTGAGGTCCAGAGCCAGATGGATAGAAGGGGGAGAAAAAAATACAGCCTACTTTTGCAATTTAGAAAAACGCAGACAAGAATATAACTCAGTTTGTAGTCTAATAATCAATGGAGAGGAATGCACAGATCCTAAGTGTATTTCAAAGGAAGTCTTTCATTTCTATAGTAACCTTTATAAATCCTCATATTCAGAACAGAAGGTTACATCCTTCTTTGACAACATTAATAATTTGATTCCGGTAATTGATGATGACTTTAAAGAAATATGTGACAAAGACTTAACTGTGGATGAATTTGATTATACTATTAAAAATATGGCATCTGACCGCTCACCAGGGCCAGATGGAATAACAACAAATTTCTATAAACATTTTTGGGAAGATATTAAACTCCTATTGTTCCAAGCTTTAATTGAGTGTATAAGTCAAAAAGAACTCATGGAAACAATGAAACAGGGGGTAATAAAATTGATTCCAAAACCTGGAAAAGATAAGAAAATTTTAAGCAACCTAAGACCTATAACACTTTTAAATACGGACTACAACATTTTTACAAAAGTCTTGGCAACAAGATTAAAAACAGGTATCTCTAAAATAATTAGCCCAATACAATCAGGATTTTCTTAAAGGAAGGATGATCCATAACAATATTCGTTTGGTTCTGGATCTCATTGATTATAATCACCTAATTAAGGACGATGGTTTTATGTTGTTCCTGGACTTCGACAAAGCATTTGACTCAATTGAACATGCCTTCATTATTAACACCTTTAAACGTTTTGGATTTGGTAATGCATTTCTTGATATGATTGCTATGTTATACACTGATATTAATAGTTGTGTTTCCCTCTCAGAAGGTACATGCTCCAGATTCAGGGTAGACAGAGGCATCAGGCAGGGCTGCAGTATTTCACCTCTTTTATTTATTGTAGCTACAGAATTACGAGCCATAACTGTTATAAACTCAGATATTAAAAGATTAGACATAAACAACCACAAATTAATTATAAGTCAGCTTGCTGATGATACAACAATTTTTCTAAAAAATAAAGAACAAATTCCCTTGGCCTTAGAAACAATAAGGTTTTTCTCTCAAGCTTCCGGTTTGCACCTGAATCTGGAAAAATGTGAACTCATGAGTATCCATAGTTGTTCTGATTCTTTATTGTATGATATACCTATCAAAAATGAGATCAAATATCTAGGAATTTGGATAACTAAATGTGAAGACGTTAGTGAAAAAAGAATATTCAAAATACTTTTGATAAATGCAAAAAAACTTTAAATAATTGGCTGCAAAGGGATTTAACACTGTTTGGTAGAACAATATTAACCAAGGTTGAATCATTATCTAAATTAATCTATCCAGCATACTCCCTAGCTATCCCACCAAGGATTGTAAAAGAAATGAATAGAACACATTTTAATTTCATATGGAAAAATAAACATCACTACATTAGAAATGGAGATTTGATAAAGGACTATGATAGACCTGGGCATTCTATGGCCCGCGGGCCACATCCGGCCCGTTGTGTGTCCCTGTCCGGCCCGCGAGGCCAATTATAAATTACAAAATAAATGGGGAAACCCCCATATTCCGAGTGCAATATAATGGTGCGACTTTTATTTTGAAAGCGCTACGTTCATGTTTATGTTCGAACGTGCGAGCTGTGAGCTGTGCGTGAACGTCAACTGCAACAAGTGAGGATAGCCAGCACGTCGTCAGTCAGGCATGTCAGCTAAATTGTATATATCTCATCTCATCTCATTATCTCTAGCCGCTTTATCCTGTTCTACAGGGTCGCAGGCAAGCTGGAGCCTATCCCAGCTGACTACAGGCGAAAGGCGGGGTACACCCTGGACAAGTCGCCAGGTCATCACAGGGCTGACACATAGACACAGACAACCATTCACACTCACATTCACACCTACGGTCAATTTAGAGTCACCAGTTAACCTAACCTGCATGTCTTTGGACTGTGGGGGAAACCGGAGCACCCGGAGGAAACCCACGCGGACACGGGGAGAACATGCAAACTCCACACAGAAAGGCCCTCGCCGGCCCCGGGGCTCGAACCCAGGACCTTGTTGCTGTGAGGCGACAGCGCTAACCACTACACCACCGTGCCCCCTTTAAATTGTATATATAATAAATGTAAATAATAAATTGCACTGATTCAATGACTGGTTTTGTTTTCTTCTTTATATGTAGCCTACACCACAATTCCACATAGCCTATGAATAAATATAATATTAATAATGTATTGACATGAATATATATATTAAGTAGGGTGGATTCAGGTAAACTGGGCCACTTACGCACTGAGCTTTTCATCTCTTCCAATTTTACTGACCAATCACCACAAATGTATTTAAATTGTTGCAATATTACTACTTTATTTGCTTTAAGTCATTTGGATGCCATAATATTTCTGTGATGAATGAATGAATGAATGAATGAATCTTTATTGTCCACAAGTGTGGAAACTTGTCTTAAGTTTCACCACATAAAAAACACATATGACTCCATTTCATGTAAAAATAGTAAGGAATACTACTCTAATAAATAGATGATTAAATTAAGTGTAAAAATTTTAAAATGTAAAAATAGTAAGGAATACTACTCCAATAAATAAATGATTAAATAAATAAAACAAGACTCATCTTGGTTTGCAAAAGTCGCCTGTGTGTTGGATACAATTCCCACTTTATCATATTAACTGCATTGGGAACAAACGATTTCTTGTATAGGTTTTTAATGGCATTTGGTCCTCTAAAACGCCTCCCTGAGGGTAAGGGGATGGGCTGGTGTACCCCTAAAAGGCAGGGGGGGTCTTTCCAAGTTTGCAAAAAAAAGTGGCCCAATTTACCTGAATTCACCCTATATTAAAAAGGTGCGCCTTACATCTGGTCAATAAAATTACAACCTAAATTTATCGTGGCCCTCTGACATAATTTTGGTTTCTCATGTGGCCCCTTGTGAAAAATAATTGCCCACCCCTGGACTATGAGGATGGTGGCATAAAAGCAATTGACTTTGAAATTATGAATGGAATGTTAAAGATCAAATGGATCCGTTCCTTCTTAAGAAATGATGATGAGATATGGTTCTCGTTGCCTTCTCTTATTTTCAACAAAGTTGGAGGTATTGAGTTTCTATTAGTATGTGATTTTGAAATATCCAAACTGCCCCTAAAACTTTCTCAATTTCACCAAAAGGCTCTGTTATATTGGAAAATGATGTTCAAACATAATTTCAGCCCCCATAATGTGCCATTGTGGAATAATAGGGTGATATTGAGTCAGAGGAGGTCTATGTTTATGGAAGACTGGATGGCAAAACAAATTTGGTCTGTTATGCATATTTTGGATGGAAATGGAAACATACTTGAGCTAAATGATTTTAATACTAAATGTAGTATGAGTTGCTCCAGTGAGACCTATAGGAAAGTCACACAGAATATCCCAAGAGCTTTTATCCATTTCATTAAGAATAATATTTGGAACATACCAACTCCAAATTTACACAAAGTAAAGATAGATGATCTGGATTTAGTCAACGAAAAATGTAACAATAAATTTTTAAGGCAGTACACTTTATATCCAAGTATAACAAAAAGCTCACTCATTCTGAAAGATTATAACAATTCTGATGTATTATCTATTCGAACAAGATACTTAAAATTCCCAATTTCCCCAAAATGTAAAGAAGTTCATTTTAAAACTATAAATAACATTTATCCCTCAAATGAATTTATAAAAAGATTTAAATTTGATGTAGCAAACTGTTATATTTGTAAAACAGATATGGAAATGACAGAGCACCTGTTTTACAAATGTGAAATTGTCCAAAGTCTGTGGAAATCTCTCCATGATTTAATATCATCCAGCTCCAGAAATATTGACTCCTGGTCCTTTCAAAATATTCAAATGGGAGTAATCCTTAAAGATAAGAAAACTGAGTTTTTGGTGAATAATCTCATTATTTTTACAAAATATTACATACACAAATGTCGATATGCTAAATCCCCCCTTCATGGCCTGCTCTTAAGAATGAACTGTCCTTGTTACAAAAATGTCTGAAATATATAAACAAACCCCATGCAAATATACTGTACACGTTCATAGCAGAAGTTAACCTTTCTGGGGCAGCGGGGGCGTGGTCTAGCATCAGTCTGTGACAGGAGGGCGGAGTCGGGGAAGTTAAGTGGCAGAATCACTACACCTGTTGTTAATGTGTTTGTGTGTCTTCCCAGTGACCGCGCCCTATTTAAGGAGAGAGAGCGAGAGCAGAGAGGGCTCTCTCTCCACAACCAGACGGCTGATGTGTGTGCGTGTGTCTGAGTGTGTGGGAACATGTATTTAATGCTGAAAAGCTGAATAAAAGAGAGTTTGTGAAATCAGTTCTGTCCTGCCGTCCTTCTGTGCTCCACCCACCTACATGGACTGCTACAGTGGTGCCGAAACCCGGGACCCGAGCACAGAAGACAACAGCCCCATGGAGTCCTCCACCTTCGCCGACCTGATCCACACCCTCGCCACGGCCCAACAGAGCCAGCACCAGGTGCTGCTCGCCCTCCGAAAGGAGCAAGAACAACGGTTCGAGGCCCTGGTGCTGGCGCAACAGGAAGATCGTCGGGCGTTCCGGCACCTCCTCGCGTCGGCGGGGTCCACCATCTCCACCGCCGCGGGCCCTTCCCCCCTCACCCTCACGAAGATGGGCCCGCAGGACGACCCCGAGGCATTCTTCACGCTTATTGAGCAGGTAGCAGAGACCTCGGGGTGGCCGGTGGAACAGCGCGCGGCGCGCCTCCTCCCCCTGCTAACGGGAGAGGCGCAGCTGGCCACGCTACAGCTCCCCGCCGACCGCCGGCTGGCCTACGCGGACCTTCACCGGGCCATCCTCCAGCGGGTGGGACGCACCCCGGAGCAACAACATCAGCATTTCTGGGCTCTGCGCTTGGAGGAAGTCGGCCGGCCGTTTGCGTTTGGCCAGCAACTCCAGGACGCCTGCTGGCAGTGGTTGAGGGCCGACAGTTGCGACGCCGAGGGACTCATTGACCAGGTGGTACTGGAACAGTTCGTCGTGCGTTTACCAGCGGGAACCGCAGAGTGGGTCCAGTGCCACCGCCCGGCATCGCTGGATCAGGCAATCGAGCTGGCGGAGGATCATCTGGCGGCTGTCCCGGCGGCAGGACAGCAGATGGCATCTTCTCTTCTCTCCTCTTCTCTCTCTCTCTCTCTCTCTCCCCCTCCTCCTGTGTCCCGTCCTCTCCCCGTTCCCCCACCGCGGAGGGGGGTGCCAGCACCACCCCAGCCGGCCCGCCGCACCCGCGGTGACCTCCCGTTTCTCCCTTCTGTGTCTGTCTCTCCCCCACCTCTGGTGAGTGAGCCCCAGATCAACGGTGCAGAGGGAAAGCCCGGGCCGGTTTGCTGGCGCTGCGGGGAGCCGGGCCACCTTCAAGAGCAGTGCACGGCGATGGAGGTGGGCGCGGTGGTTCGGATCCCCGACGCGCCAGAGGCCGCCCTCGATCGGGCCGGAGTGTATCGCATACCGGTGAGTATCCAAGGGACTACATATCAAGCGTTGGTGGATTCTGGTTGTAATCAGACCTCAATTTGCCAAAGCCTGGTTCAAGACGAGGCATTGGGGGGAGCACAAGGGGTGAAGGTGTTGTGTGTGCACGGGGATGTTCACCGCTACCCTTTGGTGTCGGTCCACATTATTTTCAGAGGGGAGAAATTTATAGTGAAGGCGGCGGTTAATCCTCGCCTTACCCACTCTTTAATTTTGGGGACTGATTGACCGGGATTTCGGGGTTTAATGACACGCCTAGTAAAGAGTGGGTCCTGCCATTTGACAGGGGGAGGTCCCGGTGTCGCTTTGGCGGGAGCAGCTGTCACAGAGCCGTCTACGTCATCTCCGTGTCAGAGTGAGGAGCCGCCGGCTCCTCCTCTCTCTATTGGGGAATCCCTCGCGGATTTCCCATTAGAGCAGTCGCGAGACGAGACTCTGCGGCATGCGTTTGACCAAGTGAGAGTAATTGGTCAAACGCTCCAGCTGAACGCCACCCCGTCCTTCCCCTACTTCGCGATTATGAAGGATAGATTATACCGAGTTACGCAGGACACTCAAACTAAAGAGAGAGTCACGCAGCTTTTAATTCCGAAGAGCTGCCGGGAATTGGTATACCAGGCGGCTCAGTTTAATCCCATGGCTGGACACTTAGGGCAGGATAAAACACTAGCCCGAATAATGGCCCGGTTCTATTGGCCGGGGATTCGCGGCGATGTCCGTAGGTGGTGTACGGCGTGCCGCGAATGCCAGTTAGTAAATCCAGCAGCCATTCCAAAAGTGCCTTTGCGCCCTCTACCGTTAATCGAGACCCCGTTCGAAAGAATTGGGATGGATCTCGTCGGGCCATTAGATCGGTCAGCACGAGGGTACCGCTTTATATTAGTTCTGGTGGACTATGCAACGCAATACCCGGAAGCCGTGCCTCTTCGCAATATCTCAGCACGCAGTATTGCGGAGGCGCTCTTCCGCGTCATCTCCCGAGTTGGAATCCCGAAAGAGATTCTGACTGATCAAGGCACCTCGTTTATGTCATGAACACTGAACGAACTGTATGGGTTATTAGGTATTAAGCCGATCCGCACCAGCGTGTATCACCCACAAACGGACGGTTTAGTGGAACGGTTTAATAGCACCCTTAAAAACATAATTAAAAAATTTGTAAGTGAGGACGCGCGTAACTGGGATAAATGGCTCGAACCCTTGCTCTTTGCAGTGCGAGAGGTCCCCCAAGCCTCCACGGGGTTCTCCCCGTTTTAATTATTATATGGGCGTAAGCTGCGCGGCATTTTAGACGTGCTGCGAGAAAATTGGGAGGAGGGACCTTCACCAAGCAAAAATGAAATTCAATACGTTATTGACCTGTGCGCAAAACTCCACACACTCACACACCTAACCCAGGAAAATTTGCGGCAGGCCCAAGAACGGCAAACCCGCCTGTATGACAAGGGTACACACCTTAGAGAGTTTGCACCGGGAGAGAAAGTACTCGTACTGTTGCCCACATCGAGCTCTAAATTAGTCGGCAAGTGGCAAGGACCCTTTGAGGTCACACGGCGAGTCGGGGACGTCGACTATGAGGTGAAGCGAACGGACAGGGGTGGGGCGCTACAGATTTACCACCTCAACCTACTCAAACTCTGGAACGAGGAGGTCCCCGTGGCATTGGTGTCGGTGGTTCCGGAGAAGGCGGAGCTGGGGCCGGAGGTTCAAAAAGGAACATTAGCATCACGTCCCTCTCCGGTCCCCTGTGGAGACCACCTCTCCCCGACCCAACTCGCAGAGGTTGCCCAGTTGCAGACCGAGTTTTCGGACATGTTCTCACCCCTGCCCGGCCGCACTAACCTCATAGAGCACCACATTGAGATGCCCCCGGGGGTGGTAGTGCGTAGCCGCCCTTACAGGTTACCCGAACACAAGAAAAAGGTGGTTCGGGAAGAACTCGAGGCCATGCTCGAAATGGGCATCGTCGAGGAGTCCCACAGTGACTGGAGCAGCTCAGTGGTCTTGGTACCCAAGGCCAACGGGTCGGTCCGGTTCTGTGTGGACTATAGAAAAGTCAACGCGGTGTCTAAATTCGATGCGTACCTAATGCCTCGTATTGAGTTGCTCGATCGGCTAGGCACGGCTCATTTTTACTCGACACTGGATTTAACAAAGGGTTATTGGCAGATCCCCTTGACTCCATTATCCCATGAAAAACGGCCTTTTACACACCAATTCGGCTTACACCAATTCGTCACACTTCCTTTTGGGCTGTTTGGGGCGCCTGCTACGTTTCAGCGGCTGATGGACAGGGTCCTCCACCCCCACGCCACCTATGCGACCGCGTACTTAGACGATATTATTATTTATAGTAATGACTGGCCGCGGCACCTACAACACCTGAGGGCCGTCCTTAGGTCGCTGAGGCGGGCGGGTCTCACGGCCAACCCGAAGAAGTGTGCGATTGGGCGGGTGGAAGTACGGTATCTGGGCTTCCACTTGGGCAACGGGCAGGTGCGTCCCAAAATTAACAAGACTGCAGCGATTGCGGCCTGCCCGAGGTCCAAGACCAAAAAGGGGGTGAGACAGTTCCTGGGGCTGGCTGGCTATTATCGTAGGTTTATACCTAATTATTCGTCACCAGCCCGCTGACTGATCTGACCAAAAAGGGGGCACCAAATCCGGTCCAGTGGACGGAGCAATGCCAGCGGGCTTTTTCTAAGGTTAAGGCTGCACTGTGTGGGGGGCCACTTTTACACTCCCCTGACTTTTCTCTCCCCTTTATGTTGCAGACGGATGCGTCGGACAGAGGGCTGGGGGCCGTTTTGTCCCAGCAGGTGGAGCGGGAGGATTGCCCCGTCTTGTACATTAGTCGCAAGCTGTCGGTGCGTGAGGGGCGCTACAGTACCATCGAGAAGGAGTGCCTGGCGATCAAGTGGGCGGTCCTCGCCCTCCGGTACTACCTGCTGGGACGCCCTTTCACCCTCTGTTCGGACCACACGCCCCTCCAGTGGCTCCACCGCATGAAGGATGCCAATGCGCGGATCACCCGTTGGTATCTGGCACTCCAACCCTTTAACTTCAAGGTGATCCACAGGCCGGGGGCGCAGATGGTCGTGGCGGACTTCCTCTCCCGTCAAGGGGGGGGGAGTCGGCTGCGGGCCGGACGGCTGCCCGGCCTGAGTCGGGTGGTGGGGGTATGTGGCAGCGGGGGCGTGGTCTAGCATCGGTCTGTGACAGCAGGGCGGAGTCGGGGAAGTTAAGTGGCAGAATCACTACACCTGTTGTTAATTAATGTGTTTGTGTGTCTTCCCAGTGACCGCGCCCTATTTAAGGAGAGAGAGCGAGAGCAGAGGGGGCTCTCTCTCCACAACCAGATGGCTGATGTGTGTGCTTGTGTCTGAGTGTGTGGGAACATATATTTAACACTGAAAAGCTGAATAAAAGAGAGTTTGTGAAATCAGCAGCCAGTTTCACCAAGTTAGACTATGACTTTAACTTAGACAGCGGGTATAGTCGGGCTTAGCATAGACGTCTAACAAATACTGTTGCACAAAGCAGTTAAGACTCCGACTATCTTAAGTCGTACTATGCTGCAAAGGATCGTGGGTATTTTAAGACTCTTTTCAAAACAAAAAAATGGCGGACAGTGGTCGTTCAGTGCCGTTTAGCCACTCGGAAAATCTGGCTATATTAGAGGAATTTAATTCCTACAAAGACGTTTTATTAAGCAAATTCAGCAAAGAATGTAGCAATAAGAAAAAACGTGAAGTGTGGGAAAAAATAACGTCGTCTGTGAATAGCGTTAATCCATCTGCGAGAAGAGATGTTGCTGCCGTGCGTAAAAACACCCCCACTGGAGGAGGGGGTTTGAAGAAACTAAAAGTAACCACCGAAATGGTCATCAACATTTATGGCGACGAGTCGCCCTTATTCTGGGGAGTGAAAGGAGGAAAGGAGAGCGGAGTAACCGGCTTCGCCAGACCCAGCAGCAACTCCCTTAGCAACGTTGCTAGCAACGTTGAAGCTGAGGCTCCTTCACCCTCGGAGTTGTCATCACCCAGTACCTGCGCGGATCCGGGAGTCTAACACCATTTGCCAAAGTTAACTTAAGGTAACTTTCACGGTCTTTTGTTGATAATCCCCTTGCATAGCTTGACAGGATGTTTAACTCCGCCATACTTCTGCTGCCAAGCTGCGCGCGCAACCCTCTACGTGGCCTCTCGTGCTGAGATCCTGGCAGTTGTTCCCTTAGAAGACCACATGGTCGATCCTCATGGTCGGCTCGCCATCTTAGATTCTTCACAGTGGTATGAAAATACCATGCAACCAACCCAACAAAAAACCTGACCTGTTTATGCAACAGGTTATACATAAACATTAATTCGCAACATAAAACTGTCAAATTCAGATACATTACAAACTGATAAGGCTGATCGGGTTTCATTACCTAACTGTTCACCATTAGGCCTACAGCTGCTGGAACACTGGTTCATTCTCGTATACAATACTCCAAATGAACAGAAAACAAGAAAATGAAATGACATGAACTGACCAAATCCATTCAACAACTTTTCCACGGCAAGTTCGGAAGGTTTGCACATGAAAGTGAGGATAATTGGCAAGATATCGGTTTAACCAGTCTAGCTTAAAGGGATAGTTCGGGATTTTTAACATGAATCTGTATGGCATCCCCATCAATAGTGTCATGCAAACACACTGACTTACCCCTGACAGCATCCTGCGAGTCCAGTTCTTGTCCAGTTTTGGTCCAGACGAAAGTAGTCCGGCAAGTTTGTTGGGGTCACGAAAGTAAAACGTTTTTCGTCTCAAAACAGTACGTGTTCAAAAGAGTGATATATTTGCATCACAAAACCGTTGCCAAATAAAAAGTCAGACCTCGAAATCACTTGGCACTATTTTCTCTCCCTTCTTATCACTGCGTGCTGCCGCCAGGTGACAGCGAAACGCAGACCCACTAAGCTGGTGGGAGACCAAGGCTGCACTCTATCCACGGCTTTCACACGTGATGGCACGGAGGATGTGTATAGTGGCAGCATCTGTCCCCCCAGAGAGGATCTTTTCAAAAGCAGGACAGATTATAACTGAGAGGAGAAATAGAATCAGAATTAACTAGTTAATTGCAGCAATTAAAGGAATAGGTAGGAAAAGGAAGGCGCAAAGACACCGCGCAGCGCCTGAAAACGAGTTTTCAGGCGCTGCGCACCCGTTTTCAGGCGCTGCGCGGTGTCTTTGCGCCTGCAGCGGTGCTTTGCCTGTGCTGTGGCTGAAAATAGTTCCAGATATAAATTGGTCTAGTAAATCCCTTCGTGTTAATTTGCATTGATACGTGTACTCGATGTGACTGTACAAGTCATGAGAAATAATTATAAAAAATCTTGAGTTATTTAATTCACTTTTGCAACGACAATGCTAGCTGGACACGCCGGATTACAGTGACTACGCTAAGCTAAGCTAACCGGGGCGTTTATAGATCAGGACAATGGCTGGGTCAGCTACAAAACGCTTTGGCTCACTCATCCAACTCTAGGGACTGCAGGGACTGACTCAATTTCATCTGGGGGTGGCGTATTCCTTTAAATCAAAAATAAAATCTCAGGAGCCGTTTGGGAGCCGAAAGAGCCGGCTCCTTATAGTAAGAAGAGCCAAAAGAGCCGGCTCCCGAAAAAGAGCCGAAATTCCCATCACTAGTAAACAATGAATGAAACAGCCGTGGCTGTCACCTGGCGGCAGCGCGCAGTGATACCGAGGGAGAGAAAATAGTGCCAAGCGATTTCAAGGTCTGACTTTTTATTTGGAAACGGGTTTGTGATGCAAATATATCACTCTTTTGAACACATACTGTTTTGAGACGAAAAATGTTTTACTTTCGTGACCCCAACAAACTTGCCGGACTACTTTCGTCTGGACCAAAACTGGACAAGAACTGGACTCACAGGATGCTGTCAGGGGTAAGTCAGTGTGTTTGCACGACACTATTGATGGGGATGCCATACAGATTCATGTCAAAAATCCCGAACTATCCTTTTAAGTTTGTTTAATAATCTGTTTTTAATTCAAAGGTTTGTCTTATATTCATCCAAGTATTATGCATTTTCAAACACGATTCGAGCGCCGAAGAACTTTCTTGCATCTCCTGTTTTTAGCTGCTTCATTCAATTGAAAGAAAAAAAAACGGACTTCCGGTGTAGCGACTAATGGAGTAGGACGCGTTTCTCCGAGCTCCTGCAGCAACCTTTAAAAAAAAAAAAAACTATTTTAGGTACACCTTTTGTATCTTTTTTTGGTGTGTGTGTTCTCCACCATCATAATTTGAATTTAACGCCGTCTTTTTGCCGATCAAAATGCCTCCAAAGCCTAAAGTATCTGGACAACCACCGCTGCCTGCTTCGCACGTTGCATCCCCACCTCGTAGTGATTCCCCTTCTGGCTTGGCCGAAGCCGCAGGCGGCACTGCTTTCCACGATTTTAAGGCCGAGCTGCTCTCGTTACTCCGTGTTGAGATGCCGGCTATTTTTTAAAGCTGAGCTTCAGGCTGCCTTGGCCGAAAACTTGTCAAATATCAAGACTGAGCTACAGGCAGTGAAGTCTGAATTATCTAGTAGCATTACAAACATCCAGTCTGATGTGTGCACTCTGAAGACTACCGTAGGTGAAATGGAGACATCGCTGTCCTCCTGCGCCGGCGACATTACTACCTTACAGGCTAGGGTGACTAGATTTCCCTAGTCTGAAACCGGGACACTTTTGCGCGCGACCATGCTCATGCTCACACACTTTACGTAAAAAAAACGTGACACTCAGAGAGGTGCTCTTATCATTTTGTTGAAGCTCACATTTATCAACATCTCACATGAAATAAAACAAACAGGCATTTTGTTATCTAGTAGCATAGTGGTATACAGATCAGTTAAATTATGGTCAGACAACAGATTTTGTAATGGCTGAGAATAGGCCAGGCTATGTCCATAGGCCAAATTTAAACTGATTTATTTCACCTGTTTGTGAGAACACCAAGAAGAATGCACATGCACATGTAGGCTATATCTCCAAAATTGTATGCACTATAGCATGAACTTAAAAAGTAGATATGTGACCTCAACATAGCCTAGGTCAGAATCAACCTTACTAACCATTCCCCACAACTGAATGAATAAAGCAAGAAGATGTGTACAAAAGTGAACACTTTAATGGAAGGTGCAACAAGCTGTTCAACACAGCAATATGGCCAAACTGTCAGAATGGTATGTTAAACAGAAACAAAAAAGAGACAAGTGATTTGAGAATACACACTCAAACAAAACAGCAATAAAGGAGGAGAGGGGCGACAGCCCGAGGAAAGCCTCCACAGGAGCGCACAGCATTTGCAACATAGGCTACCCAACTCAGTACAAGAAGAAAGCACAGGAACAAAGCTAAGGTGACTGTCAATCCACCCACCCTAAACAAAATGCATTAGCCTACGTATATTTACAAGAAGAGTGAATCTTTTCCAGTTTTAATGTGATCCTGTATATCGGCGTTACCACCGTGGGCTACGGAGAAGGAACACTTACAGTGTGTGCAGTAGGCTTCGTGCACATTGTTCTGCACCTCTCGGAGGAAGGGGTAGGTGCCCTGTAAATCTTTGGAAAAGGTACATTTACTTTTTGGCATAATTGCTGCGGCATTACTGCTGCTAGCTGCTAGACAAAGAACATTCGCGCCAGTTAATGTTTATTTTATTGTTGCATGGCAACACGTTCTGTTGTCTGGAATAATGTGGCTAAATAAACACCCATGCCACAGGGCCAGGGGGCAGTAACCAGGAAAGTTTGCGATTCCTGTCAATTCATCAAAATAGTAAATGCAGGGCCCTATGAAAGATTACAATTTAGGGCCCCCCCAGTAAAATTTTCAAGCTCAAGCAACTGAATTTGAAGTCTGTTTTTGGCTGGCACTTCTACTTTACTCTGCATGTGATCAGCTATCTATCAAGTTTAGGTGATACAATTATTTGGTATATAAACATTTTAAATGCAGAACTGTCAGAATTAGACTGAATAGACTGTTGCCTTAAAATGAAAATTCCATGATATATATTATGGAAGATATACATTTCTTTTATTAGCAACTATTATTAGGCCACTCAGTAGCCTATGGAGTTCATTCAATCCAAATGTTTGTGTTGAGAGAAATTACATACATCACTGTATCAGTATGGATTTATAACATTCTGTATGCACATTATGGATACTCCAGAGCCCTCCAGCAAACATCATCAATAATCAGGATTACAAAATGTATTCCTTTGTTTCCTCCATTTATTGACTTATTGTATGTGATCAAATGTACACCTTGATGAATAACTACACTAGTTTTTTGATACAATTACAGAGTGCACTGCAAGAAATCCGCTAAGTGTTTTTGGTTTCTTTTAGGCATCACACATTTATTAGAAAACACAGCAAATGTTCAAATATTCAAGTTAAATACTTAGCAACAGTATCAATAAATCCACACATGAACAATAGCAATGATATCTATGACCACAGCTAATGTGCAACATATTAAAGTTAAATACTTAATATCAACAAATCCACACATGAACAATGGCAAAACACCTAGACTTAATTATACAATAAAGATACCTATGAAAAAAGGTGATTTTTTTTTCACCACACACAGTGTGATATCCGGACTTCATAATTCATCACACCTGCTCCTGCTTAGCATCTTCTAGAATGCACACCTCTGTTGCGCACATAGAAAAACTGCCAGCTGCTCTAAGCTGCGCTAATAGCGGCGCTGTGCACACACGGAGCGACACATTTCACGCGTCCCACTCCCAGAATCAGACTGTACCATTAGTAAAAAGGGTGGAGGGGTGAAATGACAATATCATAAATAATTCAAGAAAAATGTTATAGCAAATCATAACCATGTATAATTTGCATATTTTAACAGATGAAATGAAATATTTTATTTAAAAAAACTTACACAAGGCAATACTATTAAAATAATATTAATATCCCTCACAGGCCCCCTGTCAGTGCCAGGCCCTTAGAATCGTCCTAACTTTTCCCCCCCAGCGGCGCCCCTGACGTCGCGAGTGGCGAAAACCGGGACATATCCGTGTCCCGACAGACTTTTGTCGGGACTCGGGACACACAACCCCAAATCGGGACTGTCCCAGTAAAACCGAGACGTCTGGTCACCCTATTACAGACTAAAGTGGAGCATCTGACAACTGAACTGACGAGATTGGACAATAAATGCGAGGATTTGGAGGCGAGATAGCGGCGCAATAACATACGGCTAGTGGGCATTCCTGAAGATTTTTCCACCTCTTTTACTGCTACAGCTGTTTCCTCTCTGCTCAAGGAGGCTTTTAAGCTTGAGAAGGAGCCTCTCGTGGACCGCGCTCATCGTACTCTCCAGCCGAAGCCCGGAGAGCGCCCGCGCCCCATAATCGCTCGTTTGCGCTACTCTACAGACTGTGTGGACATACTGCGCCGAGCCAGGGCTCAGCAACGGATCAAGATTGGAGACATGAGTTTTTCTGTCTTCCCCGACCACACTCCGAGGACGGCCCGTGCCCGAGCCTCCTTTAATGAGGTCCGACGCCGACTCCGCGAAATACCGGGGATTCGCTTTGGTTTGCTGTACCCGGCGCGCCTCCGGGTCGCTCATAACGGTGCAGAGAAGGAGTTTAAATCACCAGAAGAGGCCAGTGCATTCATCAGGTCGCTCAATAGTGAGAGAACCGAGAAATGATACACAACCTTGAAGAAGCAGTGTCAGTTAATATTGCAGGGTTCCCGCGGGGTCTAAAAAAAGTCTAAAATTCAGAAAGTTAAATTTTAGGCCTTAAAATGTCTAAAAAACACACACTTTCATCCCAGGTCTAAAATTTAATTTATCCAAGTCTAAAATTCTTACATCCGCTCAGTCCGTTCCTAGAAGTGCCTGCAAAACATTAATAAAAAATGTGCCGGTTGCGTTGTTGTCTGCCTGCTAAAAAACTTCAATCACCGATGATCGCGGCAAGTATGCAACGGTCCAGTTTGTCCACTCCGCCTACCGTAGTTCTACCTTCTAAGTTCCCGCCGAGTTTATGCAGTCTGTGGCAGTCAGAGAAGGTTAGCGGTTGTGTTGGCAGTGCGATGAAGAGTGTGGATAGCGCGTCGAATAATAGTGAGTAAAGAGGTTCACATACTTTTGCCACTCACATATGTAATATTGGATCATTTTCCTCAATAAATAAATGACCAAGTATAATATTTTTGTCTCATTTGTTTAACTGGGTTCTCTTTATCTACTTTTAGGACTTATGTGAAAATCTGTTGTTTTAGGTCATATTTATGCAGAAATATAGAAAATTCTAAAGGGTTCACAAACTTTGAAGCACCGCTGTAGGTATGAAAAACGAGAACGTTCTGCGAGCAATAGGCTGAAGCACACTATCGCTAAAAGGAGCTGTGTTGGGCTGGAACGGTGGGTTAAATAGCCGCTCACATTAGCGCGGAGAGCTTTCACACTCACTACGTTTACATGCACATAGAGAGAATCGAATTTCTGCCGTTGCTCGACTGAAATCGAAGTTCAAAATGCCATGTATACACCTTAATTTGGCTGAAATTTAACCGAACTTGATTTCTCGGAATCGAGCTACACGACCTAGTTTATGCGATTTCTGCCGAGCTAGTTTGTGCATGTATACCCTATCGAGCTAGTTGTCGAGCTACTTCCGGAAGTGACGAGTGACGAGACCACAAGCGGGAAACACAACAGCCTCGGTCGGCATGACAACGAATCATGACAACAGCATGAATCTTTTGTTTTTGTGCCATTGTTTGCACTGTTAAAATTTAGCTCACTTACTGTATCACCAAATACATCTGTACAGCTGTTGCATAGCTGTGAATTGTGTACATAAACAAGTCATTGTATTTGTGTGTATATATGTCCAACATCTGAAGAATGTCAATAAAAACAAAACAATTGAACTTTTTGTGTGTTTATTAAGACATAAGTTAAATTGTAAGCTAAAAAAATATTTTTTTTGTAAGCAAAAAATGGACTTTAGAAAAATATTATTGTGCAAAATAAGTTGTCTTACAAAACAGTGGTCTGCGCCGGACAGTTTGTAGCCATAGTCTGTTAGAGCAAGCCTAACAGCTTGAACACGGAACTGCTAGTGTTGCCAGATTGGGGGTTTTAAGTGCATTTTAGCGGATTTGAACATGTTTTGGGCTGGAAAACGTCAGCAGTATCTGGCAACACTATAGCTCTTCTTCATGACGACAACTGGAAGTATACCAACACGATGGGGCGTGTAGCGCCACGTGTGGCTCGGGTGCACAATGCACCTTGCACAACAGCCCGATTTCACTTGTGCATGTAGGATTGGATTTCTCTGGCACCCCTGCTGGGACCCTTTGCTCGATTACCAACAGCAGCTCGATTTGGATGTGCATGTAAACGTAGTCACTGTCAGCGGTCTCAAAAGTAGCCGGTCACCGGTGGCAAATCGCCGTCTGTGGCTTGTTATGCCGCCGGCTATTGTCAGTTGAGTCACAAAATTTAATCAATAGTTTTATTGCATCTCTCTCTCTCTATCTATCTATCTATCTATCTATCTATCTATCTATCTATCTGTTGGGGTTCACCCAGAAAGAGACCCCGATTCCTTCATGAGCCACCCTCGGATCCGGGACGAATGATAGAACGAGAGAAACAGACAAGGGAACACCTGAGTTGTTCACATGCCAGTTTATTCGCACAGTCACTTCGTCAAAGATGAAAGATTACAAACACCTTTTATAACAAATCATAATCTCTCCAAACGGCTATTGTGTCTGTCAAATATGTGTGTGTTTGTATGTGACCTCAGAGAGGGGTGTGTGTGTGTCTATGGGAGGGTGTGAGTGAGTGACATCATTTTGATATCTGTGTCTATGTGCTAGGTCAGCAAATCACATCTTAATTCCATATGTATGTGTGTGTGAATGAAACCTTCAATCATAAGCAAAATAATATTTCAGCAATTCAGCAATTTCATTTACGTATGTCAAAGCGCGTGAGATGTTTTTACGACAATGTTTTAAACAAAGACTATGTTTGGTCTAACAAAGAAGTGTTCTTCTCCACTGGACGAAGGTCAGGCTACACAGGAACAGTTTAAAATCACTGCCATAGTATATGCAATAGTCCAAAATAATAAAGGATCTTAAAAAGCTCTAAAATATACTATAAGTAAAATATACTATAATATATACTATAAGAGTCTTAACTCTTTGTTCAGCAATAAGGCTACCATTACATCCAACATTAAAGTGTGTGTGTGGGTCGATCTGACACTAAAACAGACCTTGGTGGGTCCTTCAGACACTTCTCTGTTCAAAATACACATTTCATAAACAAAATGTTCCCAAACAATGTCCAGCCGAGACAGAAGGTCATTTTTAACTGAACCTTAAGTTAACTCTTAATTTTGTCACCATTTTAATAATAATACTTATAAGAATAATAAGAATAATACTTATATAAACCTAACACTATCTATCTATCTATCTATCTATCTATCTATCTATCTATCTATCTATCTATCTATCTATCTATCTATCTATAAAATCAGTGGCGGCTCCTGAATTTTTTTTCAGGGGGGGCAATTTTCCCCCGTTACGTCTACACGGACCGTAAATGTCCACAGGACTGAAGTAAATTGACCTAGGTAGCAAATCAATTGGCCGAACTTGTTTTTGCCTGGTAAATTCAGATATCAATATAGACAATATCTCTTCTCTCCACTAGGTGGCAACACTAAACAAGTTAAAGGTGGCAAACTAAGGTAGCCTAGTAAACTAGACCCACCCGCCTAGCGGCCAAAAATATTTTTGCCTACGAGTGGCAAATATTCACATTTAGTCTGGCTTGCCAGGCTAAAACTAAGGAAGATTCATTGTGAAGCCTTCAAAGCAAAACATTTGGCATCACAATCAATTAATATTACATTACTCATTTATTTTCTCATATTATCCCAGTATTCTATAATAAGTAGACACAAATTTTTAATTATAAACATATATAATTTCTTCAATTCTAAAGAATGCAATTAAAGTGGCAGGATATAAATCCAAAACAAGTGTTTATTTAAGTTTTGAAAAAGATGAAGAAAAGCATAACCATCAAACAAACATGTACAGCTTATGTGTTTTTTTTATATGGAATTGCACCATTTTAACAACAAATAATAATTCTAAATAAATTCTGCAGTTTTTTTCCCCAAGAATTCTTCCAGAAAGCCATGCCTTAAAAGGAAATTTAAAGTATTACAAGCATGTCAATGAACACAAAAGGCTTTAGTTATTTAGCTATATACACACAAGGTTACGTAGTCAGTGCAACTTGGCTTAACAAGTTGGAAAAAAGGTAAGGTGCTGCTGGCTCCAATGAACACATACTGTACAATATATAAAAACTGAAAATATGCTTAATTTACACTAAGTCAGAGAGAACTTGAGGCTACTGAAATATTCCAAGCATGGCAATGTTAAACTGCCATTGGTAACACACACACACACACACACAAAACAACTTTTGCCTAGTAAATTCAAATATCAGATATCACTGTACCGTCTGCTGTGCTACTTCCAGGGTGGAAGAGAACGCAAGGGGAGCAAAAACGAGCATTGACTACATCACAGCCAGCAAGCCAAGTTTTCCGGTGGCACCAGTTCTTGTTAAAACCTCTTGAGCAGGTCTTCTCCCCCTTCGTAGACACTTGCTTGATGTTTAAATTCGCTCTAGGAGGTCCTACCTGTTTGATTGCCGTTTTCTCCTCATTGGTACGACGACTAAAGGGAACTTCTTTCAGAGACGCTATCGTATTGTTGCACTCAACACTCGCCGCCATCTTCATAGAATGTTCACACATTTCCCACGCAAGTTGCGTTTTCCAGCCCAAAATTATGTTCAAAACCCGCCAAAATGCACTAAAAACCAATCTGGCAACACTTGCGCGGCGCAACAGGCGTATGACGTAAGCACGCTGCTTGTGCGAGCACATAAAACCCAATAGAAAATGCATTGGGAGCATGATTTTCGAAAAAAAAAAAACGTATGTACCATTAGTGTCAATGGGAGATTTTGGGGCAAATCTGAACCTGACAGAAATCGCCTCAAAAGGGCGTGGCTACACCAGGCGCGACCTTAGCCTGATTGGACAATGACATTACTGTTGGTAGTAGGAGTAGATAAAAAAAAAATATCCCTCCCTGTTTGGGAGTGCGTCGCCCAAATCGCCCCTATTAATGAGCCGCTAGTGATATATATGTATATCCCTGCACGCTTTGCGTGCATTATGTCTGCCGCTGGCAGACATTTTACCATTTTTCACCCTGCTGTAAATTATTTGTACCCTGCTATTCTCCCAAACTTTGAAGCCCCTGCACTGTAGACAATCTTAGCGTGCACATTACATGTCGTCAACGTTACCATGACAACATGGAGCGCATGAGTCCAGTCAGCGTATTCAGCTTTCTAACAGTGCTCTTTTTTTTTTTTTTTAAATATATTATTCTCTCCCCAATGGTGTGTCTTTCCTGGCTTTATTATTTAGTATTTATTAATTTTGCATTCATATTTTGCAATGATTTTACACCTCTGTCTCAAATGGCCCCCGTTTGCTCCGCTACTGCTTAAAAACCTGCTGTCTCCCTTGTATACCTCTCGCAAGGTATGACTTGATTTCATTGGTAAATCGCTGCCGCCTTGCGTGAGTTTGCTGTTTAACTGGAAGCAAGTGTGCTACGGGGCTACTACGTATGTTTTAACTATTAGTTTTAAAAGATGTGTATGCATTTTTACTGTTAATGTGGTTGAAATGGTTGCTACAGCAAGTGGAGGTCTGCGATGCTGTGGTTTGCAGCATGGGGTTCACATGAGCAATCAAGAAAGTCATCATCTGACAACAGTGCATTCACTGGCAGCTCGTTAATAGGGGCGATTTGGGCGACGCACTCCCAAACAGGGAGGGATATATTTTTTTTATCTACTCCTACTACCAACAGTAATGTCATTGTCCAATCAGGCTAAGTTCGCGCCTGGTGTAGCCACGCCCTTTTGGGGCGATTTCTGTCAGGTTCAGATTTGCCCCAAAATCTCCCATTGACACTAATGGTACGTACGTTTTTTTCGAAAATCCTGCTCCCAATGCATTTTCTATTAGGTTTTATGTGCTCGCACAAGCAGCGTGCTTACATCATACGCCTGTTGCGCCGCGCAAGTGTTGCCAGATTGGGGGGTTTTAAATGCATTTTGGCGGGTTTTGAACATAATTTTGGGCTGGAAAACGCAACTTGCGTGGGAAATGTGTGAACATTCTATGAAGATGGCGGTGAGTGTTGAGTGCAACAATACGATAGCGTCTCTGAAAGAAGTTCCCTTTAGTCGTCGTACCAATGAGGAGAAAACGGCAATCAAACAGCTAGGACCTCCTAGACCGAATTTAAACATCAAGCAAGTGTCTACGAAGGGGGAGAAGACCTACTCAAGAGGTTTTAACAAGAACTGGTGCCACCGGAAAACTTGGCTAGCTGGCTGTGATGTAGTCAATGCTCTTTTTTGCTCCCCTTGCGTTCTCTTCCACCCTGGAAGCAGCACAGCAGACGGTACAGTGATATCTGATATTTGAATTTACTAGGCAAAAGTTGTTTTTGTGTGTGTGTGTGTGTTACCAATGGCAGTTTAACATTGCCATGCTCGGAATATTTCAGTAGCCTCAAGTTCTCTCTGACTTGGTGTAAATTAAGCATATTTTCAGTTTTTATATATTGTACAGTATATGTGTTCATTGGAGCCAGCAGCACCTTACCTTTTTTCCAACTTGTTAAGCCAAGACTACAAAACCTTGTGTAACCTTGTGTGTGTGTATAGCTAAATAACTAAAGCCTTTTGTGTTCATTGACATGCTTGTAATACTTTAAATTTCCTTTTAAGGCATGGCTTTCTGGAGGAATTCTTGGGGAAAAAAAGCTGCAGAATTTATTTAGAATTATTTGTTGTTAAAATGGTGCAATTCCATATAAAAAAAAAACACATAAGCTGCACATGTTTGTTTGATGGTTATGCTTTTCTTCATCTTTTTCAAAACTTAAATAAACACTTGTTTTGGATTTATATCCTGCCACTTTAATTGCATTCTTTAGAACTGAAGAAATTAGAATATGTTTATAATTAAGAATTTGTGTCTACTTATTATAGAATACTGGGATAATATGAGAAAATAAATGAGTAATGTAATATTAATTGATTGTGATGCCAAATGTTTTGCTTTGAAGGCTTCACAATGAATCTTCCTTAGTTTTAGCCTGGCAAGCCAGACTAAATGTGAATATTTGCCACACGTAGGCAAAAATATTTTTGGTGCTAGGCGGGTGGGTCTAGTTTACTAGGCTACCTTAGTTTGCCACCTTTAACTTGTTTAGTGTTGCCACCTAGTGGAGAGAAGAGATATTGTCTATATTGATATCTGAATTTACCAGGCAAAAACAAGTTCGGCCAATTGATTTGCTACCTAGGTCAATTTACTTCAGTCCTGTGGACATTTACGGTCCGTGTAGACATAACGGGGGAAAATTGCCCCCCCTGAAAAAAAATTCAGGAGCCGCCACTGAGTGCATTATATAATAACGCTGTTTTATTACCAGAACACCACTAATCAAAAGTTTAAATGAGTTCTGTTGCAGTTAGGGGAAAAAAAACCAAACCCCTACAGACTGCATTTACTGCACAAATGCCCTTTATCACTCTATTGTCTTGTACTTTTGTTGCTATGTGACATAATGTACTAATGTTGCCATATGACATAAATAAGCACACAATCAGTTTGTATCCCTGATAGTCAGTTTACCAATACAAATGACTTTGTTTTGAGAATTGAACTCAATTGTCTTTTTTTTGGGAAGGGCGGGGGTAGGGCAGGTTGTAATGCTTCGTGTTGATCTAAAAAAATTTTCATAAAGGTCTTAAAAAGTCTAAAAAAGGTCTAAAATTTAACTTACTGAATCCTGCAAGAACCCTGTATTGACAGTTATTACTTTATTTCATTTGTTTCCTCTTCTCTTTTTTCTTTACTATTCTCATATACGCACACTGTGGTTTTCAGTTTTCACTTCAACTTGGACTAGATTTAATACTTGTCATTTTTAGGGCATACCTAACAACGTGTTTTCTTTCTCTCTCTCTCTCTCTCCCCCCCCCCCAATCTGTCCCTCTGAGTTACATGTTGATCCTGGGATTGAGATGCTGGCCTCTTCTGCCCCTCGGACCTGCTTGATCCATCCTGGTGCCCTGTGTCTGGTCGGAGTTTTATCGCACCGCTCCTGTGAAGGACGGCCCCATGAGGACAGTTGAGGGTTATACCTGTTAAAACTGTTAATATTATAGTCAGGCTGTCTGTTGTTGCCCAAATGAGGATGGGTTCCCTTTTGAGTCTGGTTCCTCTCAAGGTTTCTTCCTCATGTCGTCTGAGGGAGTTTTTCCTTGCCACCGTCGCCACAGGCTTGCTCATTGGGGATAGATTAGGGATAAAATTAGCTCATGTTTTAAGTCGTTCAAATTCTGTAAAGCTGCTTTGCGACAATGTTTATTGTTAAAAGCGCTATACAAATAAACTTGATTTGATTTGACTTGATTGGTTGTACTGTTCTGTCAAATGTTGCTAGGCCTGCAGGAGCTCAATCCGAAGCTCGATAGTCATGCTTAAAGCCGTAAGTTTTTGTTTTGGGGATCTGACTCCTTGTGGAGTTAGCACTGGGTTCTCCATTGTTTGGGGATGGGGTCGTTGTAAGTGCAATGGGGTGTGGTGGGTTTTTTTTGCTTTTGTTTTTTTTTGTGTTTTTTTGCATTTTTCTCCCTCTTTTCCTTCCTTCCTTGGGGGTCCACATTCACTCTATTTCTATCTCTAGGAACTTAACATATGTCCACCAATGCTAGTCTCATCTCATCTCATTATCTCTAGCCGCTTTATCCTTTTACAGGGTCGCAGGCAAGCTGGAGCCTATCCCAGCTGACTATGGGCGAAAGGCGGGGTACACCCTGGACAAGTCGCCAGGTCATCACAGGGCTGACACATAGACACAGACAACCATTCACACTCACATTCACACCTACGGTCAATTTAGAGTCACCAGTTAACCTAACCTGCATGTCTTTGGACTGTGGGGGAAACCGGAGCACCCGGAGGAAACCCACGCGGACACGGGGAGAACATGCAAACTCCGCACAGAAAGGCCCTCGCCAGCCCCGGGGCTCGAACCCAGGACCTTCTTGCTGTGAGGCAACAGTGCTAACCACTACACCACCGTGCCGCCCCACCAATGCTAGTACTTCTGATATTCCACATATTGGGTCCTCTGTGAGATTTTTGAGTTGGAATATTAAAGGCATGGTGAGTCCAATTAAGAGATCAAGGATATTTGCTCATTTGAAACGTCTTAAAGCTGACCTAGTGTTTCTGCAGGAAACCCACATGCGCGTCAAAGATCAGTTCAGACTTAAATGTTCCTGGGTTTCCGAGGTGTTTCACTCTAATTTCAACTCTAAAGCCAGGGGGGTTGCTATTTTAATTGGTAAGTCAATTCAGTTTTCAGCTTCTAAGGTGATATCAGACAAAAACGGCAGATACTTAATTGTTACAGGCACGCTATTTCATACTCCCGTTTTATTAGTTAACATATATGCCCCCAATTTTGATGATCCACACTTTATGAATAAACTTTTTGAATGTCTTCCCTCATTGAACAACAGCCTTCTTATAATTGGAGGGGACATGAACTGTGTAATCGATCCCAACCTAGACCGCTCTAACCCACGAACTCTGACCCCTTCTTTAATGTCGAGGTCACTTTCATATTTTATGTCCAAGAACAGTTGCATTGATCCTTGGAGATTTTATAACCCTTGTACCAAGGAATATTCATTTTTTTCTCAGATGCATCAGTCTTTCTCTCGGATTGATTCTTATTTTATTGATGCTAAACTAATTCCCAAAGTACTGTCTGTCAATTACCACCCGATTGTTATTTCTGACCATGCTCCTCTTTCTTTAGATGTTCAGTTCTCTTCACAACCCCGGTACTCAACACCTTGGAGGTTCAATACATTACTTCTTTCAGATGATAAGTTCACCGAATTTATTGCAACTAAAATTGATGATTATATCTCTATAAATCAAAATGATATGGAACCCGTTTCTTGTTCACTACTGTGGGAATCATTAAAAGCATACTTGCGGGGACAAATTATTTCCTACTCTGCCCACTTAAATAAGTCCCGTAAAACCAAATTGCAAGAACTCTCTATCAATATCACCAAATTGGACCAACAACTGTCTACTTGCCCCTCTCCCAGTTTACTTAAACAACGTGTTGATTTACAGACTGAATTTGATCTCATCACCACTAGTGATGCAGAGCGACTTCTCTTACGATCACGCTCCACATATTATGAACATGGTGACAAGGCAAGTCGGCTCCTGGCTCATCAACTACGTCGCCAGGCAGCCTCACGTATGATCCCTCAGATAAAAGATTCATCTGGCTCATTGCATAAGGATCCCACTACCATTAATTCTGTTTTTCACTCATTTTACTCCTCTTTATATACATCTGAATCTCCACCTGACACCACTGAAGTGAATTCATTCCTAGATAGCCTCAGTTTTCCTGTGTTAAGCTTAGATGCTGCTAAAAAACTTGACTCACCATTAACGGTAGAAGAAATCACTCTCGCTGTGAGTAGCATGCAAAATAACAAAGCTCCTGGCCCTGATGGATTCCCAGTTGAATTTTTTTAAGAGATTTCAGGAAAAACTGTTCCCTTTACTGCATGCTGTTTATAAAGAATCACTGGAACATGGCACTCTCCCTCCCACTTTAAGGCAAGCCTCCATAAGTCTCCTCTTAAAAAAAGATAGGGATCCAAATCTCTGCAGCTCATACAGACCTCTCTCATTGATAAATGTAGATGCTAAGATCCTTGCTAAAGCTTTGGCCTGTCACCTGGAAAACATTGTACCAACTATTGTCTCACATGAGCAAATTGGATTTGTTAAGGGGTGGCAGTTATTTTTTAATGTCTGCACACTCCTAAATATTATTTACTCTAAAACTACCACAACACCACCCGAAGTAGTAATCTCGGTTGATGCAGAAAAAGCATTCGACAGGGTTGAATGGGACTATTTATTTACTGTACTAAAGAAATTTGGACTGGGAAATGGGTTCATTTCATGGATACGTCTCCTGTATACATCTCCACAAGCAAGCATCTCCACTAATGGCATCCAATCCAGTTTTTTCACTCTAACCCGTGGTACCAGACAGGGGTGTCCCCTATCTCCTCTATTGTTCACACTAGCTATAGAGCCCTTGTCAATCTTTCTGAGGTCCTCCTCAACTTTTAGAGGGATCTCACAATTGGGCATAGAATTTGTCACTTTATGCTGATGATTTATTGTTGTATGTCTCAGATCCTGTCCTTTCCATTCCCACAATTTTATCTGCTTTCCAGAGATTTGGATCATTCTCAGGCTATAAAGTGAATATCTCTAAAAGTGAATGCTATCCTATTAATGCTTCAGCATCACAGCTTACACAGTCAGATGTCCCTTTTAAGATGAACCTGTCTGGCTTTAGGTATCTTGGGATCAGCGTTACTAGAACGTTTAAGTCACTTTTTTTTTCTGCTAATTTTTTTACCTTTAATGTCTAAAATTAAATCTGACTTCCAAAGATGGAGAAGCTTGCCTCTCTCGTTAATTGGAAGAATTCACGCAGTTAAAATGAACATCTTGCCCAAATTTCTATTTTTGTTCCATTGTCTCCCACTTTTCCTGCCAAAGCAGTTTTTTAAAACAATTGATCAAACTATTTCTGATTTCTTATGGTGTGGAAAGGCTCCCAGAATCCGTAAATCCATACTTCAGAGATGTAAATTCAATGGTGGATTGACACTTCTGAATTTCCAACTGTATTATTGGGCAGCACATATTCATATAATTTCATTTTGGTTCAAATCTACGAATCTGCCATGGTGCAACTTGGAGGCACAGTCATGTGTTTCATCCTCCTTACCTGCTGTACTTACCTCTTCTATTCCATCTAACCTCTCTGGCTTTACAAATAATCAAGTGGTTCTCTCCACACTTAAAATTTGGTATCAGTTTAGGAAGCACTTCAAATTTAAGTCAGCATCTACATTAGCTCCTTTACTGAAGAATCATTTATTTCAACCTCCGCTTACAGATTCAGCCTTTCTCGCATGGCATAATAAAGGCCTGAAATGTTTTAAAGACCTTTACAAGGATGGTATTTTTCGCAGCTTTATAGATCTCTCAAGAGAATTTCATCTCCCACCTTCTCATCTCTTTTGATACTTTCAAATTAGACACTGTGCTAAAGCTTTGTTTCCAGTTTTTCCTTCCTCACTGCCTACTCTACACTGGGAGGTGTTTTTAAACCGCGATCCACTTCAAAAATCATTTATTTCTAAAGTTTATAACGAACTTCTTTCTTTTGATTGCTCACCAGTTACTAAAGTTAGGACTGCCTGGGAAGTAGTCTGGTTAACACCAGACCATATCACAAGTGAAATATGGTCTGGAATCCGCCTATTGAATTTCTCGTAGGGGAGGTGTGGTTTACGATTGTCAACAGCCGTTTATTGGACGTTGCGAATGTCTATCATTTGGCGTATACGTAGCCCATGGCCAATCATGGCAGTTGTACCTGGTGACGTAGTTAGAGCGACGAAGAAGAGAAGGAAAGAGAAAGAGAAAGCAAAACAAAAATAGGAAAACAATGGCACCGAACGATTACTGCCGTTTGTGCAAGACAAATATGAGCGAAGCTGGTTTGGTTAGTTTGGTTCGTATCGCTCGCCGCCATGTTAAATGTGATCCGTAAACAGTCCCAAATAAACTACAAGCTTCCGTTTGTCGAGTAGTACGCGTCACCGTCTTTCCACCCCTCCCCACTCTCTGATTGGCTCCCTAACTCACGCGAGCCTTTAGACCATAGTTTTGGGGTTTTTTTACCAATAACAATTTTTTTTTTCCAAAAACATTCAAAATACAAACAAATAGAGCACCATATATATACAGATCCAAAAAACATCAAAGTAGTAAAACACACACATAGCAATAAAGTAAAAAATATGAACAAGAAAGGGGCTACTTAACTATCTTTACATATGTTAATCGAGTAAATCAAAGTCATCCAAAAAGGATATAAAATAACCAACATCCTTATTTTCAACTAACTTTAAAGATTTGGCAAAAAGCTTGAGGTCATTCTTCCAGTGTAACATAAGGTTTAGTTTTTAAAAAAAAAAAAAAAACGACATTTGTGAATAAAGTGTTTACCTAAAAGTAGTAAATTATTAATACCATATTCAATTTTGTTATTATTTAAAAACACTCCAAATTTAATTTCTTTAATGGATAAAGGGGCAAACTGAATCCCCCTAGACTGTAGCCAAGCCTGAAAATCAATCCAAAATCTTTGTATTAAATCACATAGAAAGAAAAGATGTTCCAATCCTCCTCCTCTGTTTCACAAAACACACATTTACCAGTTTCAAATTTAAATTTCTTCTTAAGAAATTCTTTGGTTGGGTAAATTCTATTCAAAATTTTGAACTGTATTTCTTTCGCTTTGAAGGGAATTAGAAAGGAGAGATATTTAGTTCTAATCTTTTTAATTTCTACTGTTTCAAAATCTTTTAATATGTAATCTCTTTTGACAGAATTAGGAAAGCAAATATTTTGTAAGGAACGTCTTAAAAATTTGTTATCGCACTTTTTATTACAAAATTCGACACCTTCAATCCAAAGTTGTCTCAGTCTAGGAGAAATATCAGAGTACACCATATCCTGTTCCACCATAGTTCGGATTGGTACAGGAATAGCCTTTACGATTTGGTTGTATTTTCTTTTTGTACATTGAATCTGAAATTTCTGACAGAAATGACCATGTTGTAAAATCTGTCCATCATTCATAAAGTGAGCAATAGCCCACACACCTTTGGAAAACCATTCCTCAATAAAAATAGATTTTCTATTAACCAATATATACCTATTATTCCACACTGGGCTATTATGAGGGGTAAAATTATGCTTAAATATTATTTTCCAATAAAGGAGGACCTGTTGATGAAAGTCAGAAAGTGTCTGAGGAAGTTTATTTAACTCAATCACATTTTAATAGGAAGTCGATTCCACCGAGCTTATTGAAAATGAGGTTGGGTATGTAATACCAGATAGAGTGACTATTATTTAGAAAAGACTTTAGCCATTTAAGTTTTAGTACACTGTTCATGATGTCAAAATCTATTGCATTTCCCCCTCCCTCACCATAGGGTTTGATTAGATCATCTTTACCTATATAATGACATTTGTTCTTCCAAATGAAGTTAAAGTTTAATCTATTAAATGTTTTTATCATTCTTTTTGAAATAGGGAGGGAATACGCAGGATAAATTAATCTAGAGAGACTCTCCATTTTGGTCAGTAATATCCTGCCAAAGACAGTGACATCTCGCTTTAACCATCTATTTAAAATTAGTTTACATTTGTCAACATTATCAGATATATTTGCTTTATCCCGAATATTACTATCTTTTGTAATGACTATACCTAAGTATTTCACCTCTTTCTTCACCTTTATATTGTACAACGATTGCAAGGGATGGTCTTTTAAAGCAAATAGTTCACATTTATTCAAGTTTAGCTGCAGGCCTGAGGCTTTAGAAAATTTAACAATAAGTTGTTGAGCCAAGGGAATTTGATGTTTATTCTTTAAAAAAAGGGCTGTGTCATCAGCTAACTGACTAATTATTAATGATTTACCCATGACCTCAATACTAGCAATATTACTGTTTTTAATTAAAATAGCGAGCATCTCTGCAACCATTATAAACAGCAAAGGTGAGCTTCCACAACCTTGACGAATGCCCCTTTTGATGCTGAATCTTTTGCATGTTCCGTGGCCTAATGACACTGAGCTATTTATATCGTTATAGAGCATACTAATTGTATTTCTAAATTTTTTTTCCAAATCGTGTGAGAGTTTCTAAAATAAAAGGATGCTCTACAGAGTCAAATGCCTTATAAAAATCTAAGAAAAGAATAAAACTCATCTCGTCTTCTTCCGCTTATCCGGGACCGGGTCGCGGAGGCAGCAGTCTAAGCAGGGAAGCCCAAACTTCCCTTTCCCCAGACACCTCGGCCAGCTCCTCGGGAAGAACACCGAGGCGTTCCCAGGCCAGCCGAGAGACATAGTCCCTCCAGCGTGTCCTGGGTCTTCCCCGGGGCCTCCTCCCGGGGGGACATGCCTGGAACACCTCCCCAGGGAGGCGTCCAGGAGGCATCCGAAAAAGATGCCCGAGCCACCTCAGCTGGTTCCTCTCGATGTGGAGGAGCAGCGGCTCTACTCCGAGCTCCTCCCGAGTGACTGTGCTTCTCACCCTATCTCTAAGGGAGCGCCCAGCCACCCTGCGAAGGAAACTCATTTCGGCCGCTTGTATCCACGATCTTGTTCTTTCTGTCATTACCCAAAGCTCATGACCATAGGTGAGAGTCGGAACGTAGATCGACCGGTAAATTGAGAGCTTCGCCTTTTGGCTCAGCTCCTTCTTCACCACGACGGACCGGTAAAGCGACCGCATCACTGCGGAGGCTGCACCGATCCGCCTGTCGATCTCACACTCCATCCTTCCCTCACTCGTGAACAAGATCCCGAGATACTTAAACTCCTCCACTTGAGGCAGGACTTCTCCACCAACCTGGAGAGGGCAAGCCACCCTTTTCCGGTCGAGAACCATGGCCTCGGACTTGGAGGTGCTGATTCTCATCCCAGCCGCTTCACACTCGACTGCAAACCGCCCCAGTGCATGCTGAAGGTCCTGGTTTGAAGAAGCCAACAAGACAACATCATCCGCAAAAAGCAGAGATGAAATCCTGTGGTTCCCAAACAGGATTCCTTCCGGCCCCTGGCTGCACCTAGAAATTCTGTCCATAAAAATTATGAACAGAACCGGTGACAAAGGGCAGCCCTGCCTGAGTCCAACATGCACTGGGAACAGGTCTGACTTACTGCTGGCAATGCGAACCAGACTCCTGCTCCGTTCGTACAGGGACCGGACAGCCCTTAGCAAAGAGCCCCGAACCCCATACTCCCGAAGCACCCCCCACAGAATACCACAGGGGACATGGTCGAATGCCTTCTCCAGATCCACAAAGCACATGTGGACTGGTTGGGCAAACTCCCATGAACCCTCGAGCACCCTATGAAGGGTATAGAGCTGGTCCAGTGTTCCGCGACCAAGACGAAAACCGCATTGTTCCTCCTGGATCCGAGGTTCGACTATTGGTCGAATTCTCCTCTCCAGTACCCTGGAGTAAACTTTCCCTGGGAGGCTGAGAAGTGTGATTCCCCTATAATTGGAGCACACTCTCCGGTCCCCTTTCTTAAAAAGAGGGACCACCACCCCAGTCTGCCACTCCAGAGGCACTGTCCCCGACCGCCACGCGATGTTGCAGAGGCGTGTCAACCAAGACAGCCCCACAACATCCAGAGACTTGAGATACTCAGGGCGGATCTCATCCACCCCCGGTGCCTTGCCACCGAGGAGCTTGCAAACCACCTCAGTGACTTCGGCTTGGGTAATGGACGAGTCCACCTCTGAGTCATCAGCCTCAGTCTCCTCAGTGGAAGACATGACGGTGGGATTGAGGAGATCCTCAAAGTATTCTTTCCACCGCCCGACAATGTCCCCAGTCGAGGTCAACAGCTCCCCACCCGCACTGTAAACAGTGTTGGCAGAGTACTGCTTCCCCCTCCTGAGGCGCCAGACGGTTTGCCAGAATTTCTTCGAGGCCGACCGATAGTCCTTCTCCATGGCCTCCCCGAACTCCCCCCAGTTCCGAGTTTTTGCCTCCGCAACTGCCCGAGCTGCAGCACACCTGGCCTGCCGATACCTGTCGGCTGCCTCAGGAGTCCCGGAGGTCAACATGGCCCAATAGGACTCCTTCTTCAGCTTGACGGCATCCCTTACTTCCGGTGTCCACCACCGGGTTCGGGGATTGCCGCCACGACAGGCACCAGAGACCTTGCGGCCACAGCTCCGAACAGCTGCGTCCACAATGGAGGTAGAGAACATGGTCCACTCAGACTCAATGTCCCCCGCCTCCCTCGGAAGCTGGGAAAAGCTCTCCCGGAGGTGGGAGTTAAAGACCTCCCCAACAGAGTGCTCGGCCAGACGTTCCCAGCAGACCCTCACCATACGCTTGGGCCTGCCAGGTCTGTCCAGCTTCCTCCTCCGCCAGCGGATCCAACTCACCACCAGGTGGTGATCAGTTGACAGCTCAGCCCCTCTCTTCACCCGAGTGTCCAAGACATAGGGCCGGAGATCAGATGAAACGACTACAAAGTCGATCATTGACCTCCGACCTAAGGTGTCCTGGTGCCACGTGCACTTGTGGACACCCCTATGCTCGAACATGGTGTTCGTTATGGACAAACCGTGACTAGCACAGAAGTCCAATAACAAAACACCACTCGGGTTCAGATCGGGGAGGCCGTTCCTCCCAACCACGCCCCTCCAGGTGTCACTGTCGTCGCCCACGTGAGCATTGAAGTCCCCCAGTAGCACAATGGAGTCCCCAGTCTGAGCACCCCTCAGTACCTCTCCCAGGGACTCCAAGAAGGCCGGATACTCTATACTGCTATTTGGCCCGTAGGCCCAAACAACAGCAAGAGCCCTCTCCCCAATCCGAAGGCGCAGAGAGGCGACCCTCTCGTTCATTGGGGTAAACTCCAACACATGGCGGCTGAGCTGGGGAGCTATAAGCAAGCCCACACCTGCCCGCCGCCGCTCACCACGGGCGACTCCAGAGAAGTGGAAAGTCCAGCCCCTCTCGAGGAGCTGGGTTCCAGAGCCCAAGCTGTGCGTGGAGGTGAGCCCGACTATCTCTAGCCGGTACCTCTCAACCTCCCGCACAAGCTCAGGCTCTTTCCCCCCCAGCGAAGTGACATTCCATGTCCCAACAGCCAGCCGCTGTGTCCGAATAAAACTGTCACTCTCAATTAAATCACTATAATCAATTAAATCTAAGACAAGTCTAATGTTATGAATATTCCTTTCTTTTAAAAAAACCTGATTGTGTCTCACTGATTATATCTGACACCCCGTGTTTAATTCTTGCTGCAAGTGAGCTAGAGAAGATTTTGTAGTCTGTATTTAATAGTGTTATGGGTCTTAAGTTATCTAATTGCCGTTTATCTTTTCCTGGCTTAGTAATTAAGGTGATTATCCCTTGTTTCATACTTGTCATTAGTTCTCTATTTTCCATACAATCTAATAATGCTTTAAATAAGATTTCTCTCACATCCTCCCAAAAGAATTTGAAAAAATTAACTGTGAGCCCGTCTGACCCTGGGGACTTATTTGATGTCATTTTTCTGATAACTGCATCTAATTCTTCAATTTTAAGATCTGATTCACAGAATTCTTTAAATGAACTATCAATCTGTGGAATCAAATGACCAATTTTATCAAAAAAAGCATCACAATCTATTTGGGAAAAGTGAGAAGAGTACAATTTAGAATAGAATGTATAAATCTCATTTTCTAAGACTTTGGGATCTTTACATTCTTTATCATCAATTAATAGGCTCGATATAAAGTTTCTTTTTTGTCTACTTTTCTTCAGGTTGGAAAAATATGAGGAATTTTTTTCTCCAGCTTCAATCCATTTAGCATGGGATCTTACAAAACCTCCCTGTGCTTTATTCAGATAATGTTGATCTAATTGAGTTTGCAATTCCATAAGTCTACTTTTTTCTTGCATAGTCAGATTGCTTTGACTGCAGCATTCACTTATTTCTTGCAGTAACTTACTTTCATCTTTTTGTTTTCGAATTTGGTCTTTACTAAACTGAATACTAAATTCTCTATTTTTAAATTTTATAAATTCCCATTTATTGATATACCCTACAATTGAACCAGTAGCCAAAATATCTTTAATAATCCTTCTAACTATATTACAATAGTCTTCATTTTGTAAAAGTTTAGCATTAAACTTCCAATAACTCTTCTTATTGACTTTCCTTTTTTCAGGTTCAAAATTTAGCTCTATAAAACAATGATCTGAAAGAGGTGCATTTGAAATCAAAGCTTTTGAGGTTTGATTAAGTACCCTGTCACTTCCCAACCAAAAGTCAATTCTAGATTTAGATGCCCCATTTGGTTTAAACCATGAGAAACACTGAAGCCCTGGATTCATTGCTCTCCAAACATCTGTTAAATTATTTGCCATAAAGTCACAAATTAAATTGTTATATTGGGGTCTGCTAGTTCTTGAGGGCCACCTGTCATGCCACTCATTCGGTGTCATATTCCAGTCACCCCCCATCAGAATGTACTCGGTAGGATATCGACCTTTTAGTTCTGAAATACTATTTGTTATTTCTTCCAACATTATTTTGTTCTGATTGTCATTGTTATACCCGTATACATTAGTTATTTAGACCATAGTTTCCATGCTGTCTTTTCAGATCGGAACGATTGTGCAAAGCAGCATGGGATTTCCCAGGCTACCTGGGAAGATGAACTGGATCTAAACTTGGAGGATGACTGGTGGGACACTGCTCTTAAGAAAATTCACACAAGCTCATCCTGTGCTTGTCTCACACTTATACAGTTTAAAGTACTGTTTAGAGTCCATTTTTCCAAAGCTCGATTGTCTCAAATCTATCCCAGTATTGCCGACAAATGTCATGCCTCATCCTGCAATTTAACCCATATGTTCTACTCTTGTCCGCTACTCTCTTGCTTCTGGTTGAATTATTTTGATACCATGTCTAAAATACTTTCAGTGACCATAAAAGTCTCCCCCCATGTTGCCATATTCGGGCTCCCAGAGGACCATAACCGGTTTACCTCATCAATTGGATATTTTAGCTTTGACTTCCTTACTGGCAAGACGCCACCTTCTTCTCCACTGGAAGTCGACTAAAGCTCCCTCGAGTAGTCAGTGGCTCAATGATGTCATGTCTTTTCAAAAGTTGGAAAAGATCAGATATTCAGTGAACGGTAACTCTGCTAAATTTTATAACAAGTGGCTTCCCTTTCTTACATTCTTCCACTCTGTCCAGTCTCTGCCCCCTAACTGACGGACCCTCTCTCTCCCTTTTTATTTATTTATTTATTTATTTATTTTTTTTTTTTTGGGGGGGGGTTGCCTTTTGGTTTTATTTGTACTGTGCAGCTTTAATATTTAATTATTACATAATAGAACTTCGTTATTTATTTATTATTTTTATTTTCTTTGAATTGTGTAATGTCTTGTTCTTGTTTGTATGAAAAAAAAAATCCTAGGAGGTAGACTGTATGCCTTTCTCTTAATTCATCGACATGCACAGTATTTGTGGTATTGGTAGGTGAATTTTGTAGATTGTTGTGCAGGGATGGTGTGGTACTTGATGTTGATTTGACATTGATTCCTGTTTTGATGTGCCTTGCCTCCTAATAAAAATATTAATAAAAAAAAGAAAAAAAAATGCATCTCGTTTGCCTTTCTTTCTCCTGCTTATTAAAGAGACAGTATACAATTTCAATACCAGTAATTACAATGAATTAAATCGAATTATGGATATAGTTCACAATGTGTTATATTTATAATAATGTATTATTGTATTTGTGGTATTGGTAGGTGAATTTTGTAGATTGTTGTGCAGGGATGGTGTGGTACTTGATGTTGATTTGACATTGATTCCTGTTTTGATGTGCCTTGCCTCCTAATAAAAATATTAATAAAAAAAAGAAAAAAAAATGCATCTCGTTTGCCTTTCTTTCTCCTGCTTATTAAAGAGACAGTATACAATTTCAATACCAGTAATTACAATGAATTAAATCGAATTATGGATATAGTTCACAATGTGTTATATTTATAATAATGTATTATTGTATAGTTTTAATTAATTATAATATAATGCTAGTTTATTTTTATTCATCCTGGTTTCATAAGGGAAATTGGAACCTGTTACAAATCTCTCTCTCTCTCTCTCTCTAATTTAATTAATTCGACACGAGTGATTTACTGGGAAATATGCCACTTGTATTTTTCATATGAACTACATTCGAGACCTGAGTAACGTATTTTCCATATCCTGAGGATATCCATGAATTGTTTTGATTCACTTGGGTAGTTTTTATTTAGTTATGTGTCCATATAATAAGAAGAAAATTACACCTTGGTTTGAAGATATGAAGATTTTCTTCTTGGGAGCACAGTGGCGTAGTGGTTAGCACTGTCGCCTCACACAAGAAGGTTCTGGATTTGAGCCCCGTGGCCGGCGAGGGCCTTTCTGTGTGGAGTTTGCATGTTCTCCCCGTGTCTGTGTGGGTTTCCTCCGGGTGCTCCAGTTTCCCCCACAGTCCAAAGACATGCAGTTTAGGTTAACTGGTGACTCTAAATTGACCGTAGGTGTGAGTGTGAATGGTTGTGTGTCTCTTGTGTTAGCCCTGTGATGATATGGTGACTTGTCCAGGGTGTACCCCTCCTCTCGCCCATAGTCAGCTGGGATAGGCTCCAGCTTCCTCACGACCCTGCACAGGATAAGTGGTTGCAGATAATGGATGGATGGATTTTCTTCTCATGTTGGAAAAACTCATATTTTTCATCTGAAACACATCCTGGACCTGAGTGACATATTTTCCAATATCTTCACTCTGATGATGTCACTTCCAATGTTTTCCTCCTGAGTTGACGCACATTGTCAAAATGGCAAACCAGTTAAAAATTAAAATACTTTTCAGTTGCTTTTTTTGTGGATGTGTCTACAGTTAGGTCCATATATATTTGGACACTGACACAAATTTTCTTTTTTTTACCTGTTTACTGAAACATATTCAAGTTATAGTTATATAATGGACAAAGTCCAGACTTTCAGCTTTCATTTGAGGGTATCCACATTAAAATTGGATGAAGGGTTTAGGAGTTTCAACTCCTTAACATGTGCCACCCTGTTTTTAAAGGGACCAAAAGTAATTGGACAATTGACTCAAAGGCTATTTCATGGGCACGTGTGGGAAATTCCTTCGTTATGTCATTCTCAATTAAGCAGATAAAAGGCCTGGAGTTGATTTGAGGTGCGATGCTTGCATTTGGAAGATTTTGCTGTGAAGAAAACATGCGGTCAAAGGAGCTCTCCATGCAGGTGAAACAAGCCATCCTTAAGCTGCGAAAACAGAAAAAACCCATCCGAGAAATTGCTCCAATATTTGAAGTGGCAAAATCTACAGTTTGGTACATCCTGAGTTCACTGGTGAACTCATAAATGCAAAAAGACCTGGATGCCCACAGAAGACAACAGTGGTGGATGATCGCAGAATAATTTCCATGGTGAAGAGAAACCCCTTCACAACAGCCAACCAAGTGAACAACACTCTCCAGGAGGTAGGCGTATCAATATCCAAATCTACCATAAAGAGAAGACTGCATGAAAGTAAATACAGAGGGTTCACTGCACGGTGCAAGCCACTCATAAGCCTCAATAATAAAAAGGCTAGATTGGACTTTGCTAAAAAACATCTAAAAAAGCCAGCACAGTTCTGGAAGAACATTCTTTGGACAGATGAAACCAAGATCAACCTCTACCATAATGATGGGAAGAAAAAAGTATGGCAAAGGCGTGGTACAGCTCATGATCCAAAGCATACCACATCATCTGTAAAACACAGCGGAGGCAGCGTGATGGCTTGGGCATGCATGGCTGCCAGTGGCACTGGGTCACTAGTGTTTAATGATGATGTGAGACAGGACAGAAGCAGCTGGATGAATTTTGAAGTATTCAGAGACATACTGTGTGTTCAAATCCAGCCAAATGCAGCCAAACTGATTGGTCGGTGTTTCATAATACAGATGGACAATGACCCAAAACATAAAGCCAAAGCAACCCAGGAGTTTATTAAAGCAAAGAAGTGGAATATTCTTGAATGGCCAAGTCAGTCACCTGATCTCAACCCAATTGAGCATGCATTTCACTTGTTAAAGACTAAACTTCAGACAGAAAGGCCCACAAACAAACAGCAACTGAAAACCACTGCAGTAAAGGCCTAGCAGAGCATTAAAAAGGAGGAAACGCAGCGTCTGGTGATGTCCATGAGTTCAAGACTTCAGGCAGTCATTGCCAACAAAGGGTTTTCAACCAAGTATTAGAAATGAACATTTTATTTACAATTATTTAATTTGTCCAATTACTTTTGAGCCCCTGAAATGAAGGGATTGTGTTTAAAAAAATGCTTTGGTTCCTCACATTTTTATGCAATCATTTTGTTCAACCCACTGAATTAAAGCTGAAAGTCTGAACTTCAACTGCATCTGAATTATTTTGTTCACAATTCATTGTGGTAATGTCTCATCTCATCTCATCTCATCTCATCTCATCTCATTATCTCAAGCCGCTTTATCCTTCTACAGGGTCGCAGGCAAGCTGGAGCCTATCCCAGCTGACTATGGGCAAGAGGCGGGGTACACCCTGGACAAGTCGCCAGGTCATCACAGAGCTAACACATAGACACAGACAACCATTCACACTCACATTCACACCTACGGTCAATTTAGAGTCACCAGTTAACCTAACCTGCATGTCTTTGGACTGTGGGGGAAACCGGAGCACCCGGAGGAAACCCACGCGGACACGGGGAGAACATGCAAACTCCACACAGAAAGGCCCTCGCCGGCCACAGGGCTCGACCCCGGACCTTCTTGCTGTGAGGCGACAGCGCTAACCACTACACCACTGTGCCGCCTGGACCTAACTGTATATAATAAAAAGAATATTACATGGTGATGTGATGATATGAAGTTTATCTTCTTGTGTTGAAAAATATTTCATTTGTTTGCTGTGCTTACTTGTGAAATATATTCAGCACTCGAAGATAAACTTCATATCTTCACTCTCTCTCATATCTTCTTCTTCCTCCTTGTCCAGCACAATTGCCAAGTCGGGGTCCATGTGGACCCTATTGATCCACATGTCAGATTAATTGGAGCACAGTTTTACACCAGATGTCCTTCCTAACACAACCCTCCAATTTCTGGACTTGGGGAACAACCATTCACACACACAGGCAATTTTGAGCCAGTTAACCTAACTGCATGTCTTTGGACTGTGGGAGGAAACCAGAGCACCTGGAGCAAACCCACACAGACATGGGGAGAACATGCAAACTCCACACAAAAAGGACCCCATCGGCCACTGGGCTCAAACCCACAACCTTCCACTGCACCACCATGCCGCCCCTCTCTCTCTCTCTCTCTCTCTCTCTCTCTCTCACTCACACACACACATACATACATACATACATAAAAAAAAAAACAACAAAAAAAAAATGGCATTGAGCAGACACTCTTATCCAGAGCGATGTACAACATACCCAGAGCAGCCTCAGGAGCAGTTGTGGGTTAGGGGCCTTGCTCAAGGGCACTTCAGCCATTCCTGCTGATCCAGGAAATTGAACTGGCAAACTTTTGGTCTCAATGCTGCTTCTCTAACCATGAGGCATATGCATCCACACACTAGGGCATCTCAAAAAATTGGAACATTGTGGAAAAAGTTAATTTTTTAAATTCATAATTTAATTAAAAAAGGTAAACATTTTGAATTAAATTATGTAATGAATATTCTATATTCATTACATGTAAAGTGGAATATTTCAAGCCTTTTTTGTTTTAATTTTGATGATTATGGCTCAAAGCTCATGAAAATCAGAAATCCAGTATCTCAAATTATTCGAATACTTCATTTCAAGTTTCAGTAAAACAGTACCATGCATCTCTTGGTCTAGTTCACAACCACAATCATGGGGAAGACTGCTGACTTGACAGTTGTCCAGAAAATGATCATTGGCACCCTCCACAAGGAGGGTGAGCCACAGAAGATCATTGCTGAAAAGGCTGGCTGGAAAAGGTGCACAAGCAACAGGGATGACCGCAGCCTTGAGAGGATTGTCAAGAAAAGTCGATTCAGGAACTTGGGAGAGCTTCACAAGGCGTGGACTGAGACTGGTGTCAGTGCATCAAGAGTCACCACACATAGATGTCTTCAAGAAAGGGGCTACAACTGTAACATTCCTGATATCGAGCCACTCCTGAGCCAGAGACAATGTCAGAAGCGTCTTACCTGGGCTAATGAGAGAAAGAACTGGACTGTTGCTCAGTGGTCCAAAGTCCACTTTTCAGATGAAGGTAAATTTTGCATTTCATTTGGAAATCAAGGTCCTAGAGTCTGGAGGAAGAGTGGAGAGGCACAGAATCCAAGGTGTTTGAAGTCCAGTGTGAAGTTTCCACAGTCTGTGATGATTTGGGGTGCCATGCCATCTGCTAGTGTTGGTCCACTGTGTTTTATCAAGTCCAAAATCAACACAGCCATCTACCAGGAGATTTTAGAGCACTTCATGCTTCCATCTGCTGACAAGCTTTATGGAGATGCAGGTTTCCTTTTCCAGCAGGACTTAGCACCTGCCCACAGTGCCAAAACTACTACCCAGTGGTTTGCTGACCATGACATTACTGTGCTTGATTGGCCAGCCAACTTGCCTGACCTGAACCTGATAGAGAATCTATGGGGTATTGTCAAGAGGAAGATGAGAAACACCCGACCCAAAAATACAGATGAGCTGAAGGCTGCTATCAAAGCAACCTGGGCTTCAGTAACACCTCAGCAGTGCCACAGACTGATCGCCTCCATGCCATGCCACACTGATGCAGTAATTTGTGGTAAAGGAGCCACAACCAAGTATTGAGTGAATAAATGATCAAACTTTTCAGAAGTTGGACATTTCTGTATTATAAATCCTTTTTTGATTGATCTTAGGAAATATTCTAATAATTTGAGATACTGGATTTCTAATTTTCATGAGCTATAAGCCATAATCATCAAAATTAAAACAAAAAATAGGCTTGAAATAGTTCAGTTTACATGTAATAAATATAGAAGATATGAAAGTTTACCTTTTTGTATTAAATTACAAAAAAAACTTTTTCACAAGATTCAAATGTTTTGAGATGCACTAGTGTATATTGTTCTGTGTGTAACAAGACAGAGCTTCTTTAATTGTACTTTGTGGAAGCAAGGTCATTTTTTTGTTTTTTGTCTTAATCCAACATTAGGTAGGAATAATACCTCAAAATATCTTTCAAAATCATTTTTGATGGAACATTGACATGTAATATGGAGAATGGCTTCTCTTCCATTCTGAGTCCACGCCTGGTTCGCCTATTATAGCGCTAGGTAACTCAAAATAAAATGGCTGAACAGATTCTTGCAAGAATAAGCTTTAACAATATTCTCAGTACAGACATCATGGCAGTCGAGGTGAAAAGACCAAAGATGATGCTGTTGGAGGAAACCAGAAAAAGAGAGAGTGACCGAGCCAGACAGGAGTAAATCTTTGAATGGAGTTTCCTCGTTGCTGAGAACAAAGAGAGATAAAAGGCTTCAAGACAGACACCAAGCTGGGTTTCTTTCTGTTGTCAAGTCAAAGTTGTCGACTCACTAGCTTTTGATCATGAGCCAAGTCAGTCCCTTTCCACAGAGGTTTCGCAGCTAGCTACATCTTGAGGTGATGTGAGCAAACTTGTGAGATAGCACTCAGCCATCGGTACAGTTAATAAGTGCTCTTGTGTTGGTTGCGGTCTAGCTTTGTTGGTGACCCAAGTTTGCATTATTTTGTGTCAGGGCATCCAAGATTTATCAGGTTAATTTAGTTGACTAACTGTTCTTTGTCTGGGAGCATCCTACAGCATTAGATATCTCTCTCTCTCTCTGTGTGTGTGTGTGTGTGTGTGTGTGTGTGTGTGTGTGTGTGTGTGTGTGTGTGTGTGTGTGTTAGCATGGTTCTGGTTAGTGTCGGGAAATTTCACACCAAGCTTTCATGGCATGTGTTGAGCAGGAAGGGGCGTGTCACATGAAACCTCGTTTCAAGGCTTGTATTGTTTTACAGAAAACCATGTGACCGATGACAAATGAAGCCTCGGTTTGTGTGGTACACGTCAGCGTGTCACTTTGAGTGTCGGTTCTGGGATAACAGCGCTTGAAACAGCTGGTACTTTGTGGTTTGTTAGATGGTGGTTTAGTTTGTGATGAAGTCAGTGTAGCAGAGCGGAGTATTGATGCCTTGTGGTTGTGAAACTTTTGAATAAAACTATATATTTGATGGTAAGATAATATAGTAGAAGCATAAAATAATAGTTAGTAGTGGTAGTTATTCTAGTAGTAGATTTATTATTTATCTCTCATGTATCCTTTCTTTTCTTTTATCCTTTTATTTTCCTTTCTTCTTCTACTTCTTCTTCAATTTCTTTCTGAAATTGAGTCTGAAAGGAACAGGAAATCTTCCCTGATATGGGAATATTTTCAAATTGTTATAACCAGTCAGGTTTGTAATGTGTTCAGTGGTATTTTATGTTTGTCATTTTGTCTGTTTAAAATAATCATCATAACACATCATGCACTTTTATGGAATTTTCATGTCGTTCAGGTGAAGTGTTTGCTGTTCCAGAAAGAGCTTGTGTACAGCAATAATACTTCATCAATGCTTCAGCATCACTGAGCTGTTCATGAGAAGGCAAGGCTTTCCAGAAGTCAAGACATAAGCCACCGTAATAAACTAGTAATACTGTAGTATTATCAAAATCATCTTCTTCAAAAAAAGTCAATAAAAATTTCCCTCCTTCCTCTTTGTGTGTGTGTGTGTGTGTGTGTGTGTGTGTGTGTGTGTGTGTTCAAGTTCAAAGTGTTTATTGTCATCTGCACAGTAAGGACGTCCTCTTGCACAATGAAATTCTTAGTTTGCTGTCCACCATGAATGCCAATTACAAATAAATAAATAGGCAAAAGAAGTAATACAAAGTAAAGGCAATATAGTGCAAAAATAAAAGCAAAGAAAGCAAAAGCAACAACAACAAAAAAACACCCAGTATAGTACAAAATAAAGGTAAGTGTAGTGCAAAATCTCATCTCATCTCATCTCATTATCTCAAGCCGCTTTATCCTGTTCTACAGGGTCACAGGCGAGCTGGAGCCTATCCCAGCTGACTACGGGTGAAAGGCGGGGTACACCCTGGACAAGTCGCCAGGTCATCACAGGGCTGACACATAGACACAGACAACCATTCACACTCACATTCACACCTACGGTCAATTTAGAGTCACCAGTTAACCTAACCTGCATGTCTTTGGACTGTGGGGGAAACCGGAGCACCCGGAGGAAACCCACGTGGACACGGGGAGAACATGCAAACTCCGCACAGAAAGGCCCTCACCAGCCACGGGGCTCGAACCTGGACCTTCTTGCTGTGAGGCGACAGCTCTAACCACGACACCACCGTGCCGCCATAATGCAAAATAGGTAGTGTAATACAAAAATAAGGCAATCATCAGACATAGCAGCAGAAGGGCAGTAATGTGCGAAAGTGCAAACAATGTAACCAGATGTAAACAGTCAAGGAACAGCTCTGGTCATTAATTTTTGCACCAGAGTATATGGGTGGCACGGTGGTGTAGTGGTTAGCACAGTCACCTCACAGCAAGAAGCTTCTGGGTTCAAGCCCAGTGGCCGGCGGGGGCCTTTCTGTGTGGAGTTTGCATGTTTTCCCTGTGTCTGTGTGGGTTTCCTCCAGGTGCTCCAGTTTCCCTCAAAGACATATGGGACGGCCTTGGGGTGAGGTACCTAACTCCCAACTGCTCCGTGGGCACTATTAGCATGGCTGCCCACTGCTCTGGGTATATGTGTGTGTTCACTGCTTCAGATGGGTTAAATGTGGAGAGGAATTTCACAAGCATGTGATGAATAAAGTTGTTCTTCTTCTAACCAAGGGCTCATGGCCGTCACTTGATTTGGCTGCTATTCATAAAGTTTAGCAGTAGGTGTCACCAATGAGCACTGGGTTGAATGAAGTCTTGAGTTATGAATCTTTTGGTGAATCAGTGGGCTGGAAAGTCTCATTGCTTCATCAAGCCTCATTTGGTCTTCACTAATTCTGGTTATGATAGCTTAGCATACTGCTGTTCTGAGTTGTGTGCAATACATGTATTTCAGCAAAAAAAAAAGGTCTGATCATGTATGTTTACTTCAAGACATAAGTAATGATGTCTCACGGCTAACGGGGAAAATACTGACAATCAACAGCAGAGTCTCCATCCCTGTTAATAATATTTATGAAAGATGGTGATGTAGGCTGTAACCTTATCAGTGTTACCCCGTCTCACTCTGATTTGTAGTTTTTCAATGACAAAAGTCATCTAACCTCAGTCCTGTCTCAGGCCAGTATAGAAATAAATAAATCCATCTCACTCCAGAACATTGGGTCAGTCTTTGTCAATCTCACGCCTTGAGTGTTTGCAATTTTGAAAGCCTGTCTCAGCTTGTAATAAATTACAGTGCCCAGCGTAGATTATGTACAATATGTGTCTATGTCATGTCGATTACACACAAACTCCACATTCACCTGGTTAGCAAACAATGTATATGGCCTGAAAATACAGAGTATTTCAGCAAAACTAGAACTTTGTTATTCTTTTTGTTACATTATTATTCATATCTGATGTCACAATAAATAAAACTATGCAGTAATATTTGTGTAAAATTCTGTAATGTTACTCCATCTTGGCAGTCGATGTGTTTCTTTGGCTTCTGCTGGTTTCATATCCTTTAGTTTGTAAACAGATGCATGAGCACAGCTGTCCATGAGGGGAGCTCAAAACATCTCATCTCATTATCTCTAGCCGCTTTATCCTGTTCTACAGGGTCGCAGGCGAGCTGGAGCCTATCCCAGCTGACTATGGGCGAAAAGCGGGGTACACCCTGGACAAGTCGCCAGGTAGACACAGATAACCATTCACACTCACATTCACACCTACGGTCAATTTAGAGTCACCAGTTAACCTAACCTGCATGTCTTTGGACTGTGGGGGAAACCAGAGCACCCGGAGGAAACCCATGCAGACACGGGGAGAACATGCAAACTCCACACAGAAAGGCCCTCGCCGGCCACGGGGCTCAAACCCAAGACCTTCTTGCTGTGAGGCGACAGCGCTAACCACTACACCACCGTGCTGCCCAGCTCAAAACATCAGCGGCATAAAAGTGAATTACACCATGGAACTGTAGGGGGCGCCCAAGAGCATAATGGGGTTTTAATGAATAGATGCAATAGTACAGGGTCAAGACATTAAGAATAAAACTGTCTGAATTAATTTAAAATTTTTAATTTTAAAAACTTTACACTATATATGAACCAAGAAGGGCGGCACGGTGGTGTAGTGGTTAGCGCTGTCGCCTCACAGCAAGAAGGTCCTGGGTTCGAGCCCCGGGGCCGGCGAGGGCCTTTCTGTGTGGAGTTTGCATGTTCTCCCCGTGTCCGCGTGGGTTTCCTCCGGGTGCTCCGGTTTCCCCCACAGTCCAAAGACATGCAGGTTAGGTTAACTGGTGACACTAAATTGACCGTAGGTGTGAATGTGAGTGTGAATGGTTGTCTGTGTCTATGTGTCAGCCCTGTGATGACCTGGCGACTTGTCCAGGGTGTACCCCGCCTTTCGCCCGTAGTCAGCTGGGATAGGCTCCAGCTTGCCTGCGACCCTGTAGAAGGATAAAGCGGCTAGAGATAATGAGATGAGATGAACCAAGAAGATGGGGAGGAGCTGTCTAGTTCTTCACTGAATGGTTCACTGGAAAGAAGATGAGATGTGGGAAGAAAGTGCAAGTACCATTCCAGGATGCACAAAATAAAACTGGAGTCTCAATAGCTTTCCAAAGGAATTTAATATACAAAAAATGTGGATGCATTTTATTTTTGGGGTTAGTACCTGAAAATTTCAGCCACATATTCGTGTTGTGCTCAGTGCATTTCACTGAAGACAATTTTAGCAACTTGGGGTCGGATCAGATGGGCTTTGTTATACAGCTTATATTGAAAGACAGAGCTGTTGGAGTTGACTGCGAGTCCGCAAACAGTAAATAAACCATTCAAAATAAAAAAATTAAATAAAATGTTAAATTCAGTATTGGATATTGTAATCGATTTCTCCTTTTGGAATGAAAATGATGCTAAATTTAGATAAAACACATTGTTTGACAATCATAATTTTCTCGGCTACATTATCTGAATTAACCATAATATTGGGGAAATAATAAACTCCCTCGCTTCAGACAGTTAGCTGTTGTTAGGTCAGTTAGCTTGGTCAGGTATCTTACCCAACTTTATGGATGTGATCGGGCACACAAGCTAAATAAATACTACATGTATATAGTTTGGGGATATTTGTTTCAGATGTACACAAGCATCTGAATGTCATCATGAAAACAGCAACATGAAGACCGGAGCAAAACAATCCTGTATCAGTGTGGTCGAGTGTGATCTTTTTGGTGAACGTTGAGAGGAGACTCCCAGATTAAAGACTTTTTTCTTTTGTGATGCATTTGCACTAAACTTTCAGTAAAGTAGCTGGAATTATAAAGTTATCTTAAAAGGGACATGCATACACCTTTCAATTATTTTATATTATTCCCTGAAATTCTTTTGTAAAATTTGTGAGTTGTTTTTATTGGGAAAAAATGCCTTTGATCTTTTTCTCATGCTGTTTTAGCATGGTATGAAACCCCAATCATGATGACGGGCTGATTTTGCGGCTGTGCCTTTAGATTTAAATATGTAAATAGCTTTTATCTGATTGGCTAACATCTTTTAATTGTCATCCACACACAGGTTCTGTTAGCCAATCAGAGGGATGTCGAACACGACAACAACAAGAGACACTGACTGCAGGCTGGAGTTCTGTTGACATGAGACATGTGACTTAGGGTTAAGGTGAGGAGGTCATGTGAAGGTCATGTGTTTCCTGTCTAGAGTGGAGCTCCAGTCTGCAGCCAGACCCTCCTCAGACAGCGAGGCATCAAGGACAGTTCAAGACTGATCTCGAGAACTCTCGTTTTCGGTCTTCTAAGATGCCTTCAAACTGCTCCTGGTTGAAGGCAACGTTTAATTTTATTTTACCAACTTTATTGGACTGTTACAAAATAAACATAAAAAAGAAATAAACATAATAAAGTAAGTCAGCCCAAAGGGGAGAACGCGAACGGGCGACCCATGCAAGGCGTTTCCCCGAAGGTATAAAAGAGAAAAATCATACAATTAAAATTAGACTAAATTGATCTGTGGCAACCACAGTCACGGTACACAGACCAAGTACATGAAAAGTCTGTATTATAGGTGGCGGTCAGTAATTCAAAGTACAGCTCTAACAGGGATGATTTGAAAACAGGGAGGCTACGGAATTTATCTGGGGAAAAATATTTACATACATAGTTCCATTGATGTATCCTCAATGCTCCCCATCACCTATAAATCTGTGCAGCAGCTCTCTCAAGGAGTGGAAAAATTAAAAAAGATGGCAGACCAAACTTAACAGAAAAGTGATTTTGCATACAAAAGTTTTGGGGCTTTTTTTCACTTAGATTTTTGAAAAGTAAATGAGTTTAATATGATTTGTGAGGTGCAAGAAGGTCCTGGGTTCGAGCCCCGGGGCCGGTGAGGGCCTTTCCGTGTGGAGTTTGCATGTTCTCCCCGTGTCCGCGTGGGTTTCCTCCGGGTGCTCCGGTTTCCCCCACAGTCCAAAGACATGCAGGTTAGGTTAACTGGTGACTCTAAATTGACCGTAGGTGTGAATGTGAGTGTGAATTGTTGTCTGTGTCCATGTGTCAGCCCTGTGATGACCTGGCGACTTGTCCAGGGTGTACCCCGCCTTTCGCCCGTAGTCAGCTGGGATAGGCTCCAGCTTGCCTGCGACCCTGTAGAAGGATAAAGCGGCTAGAGATAATGAGATGAGATGAGATGATTTGTGAGGCATCTGTTAGCCAACTAACTAATTTGGTTTAGTTACATGCCGTGCTGATGTCACACGTTACCGTAAATTCTGTCCTAAAATGTCGTTCCAAACAAAAGTCCTGAGATGCCTTTAGTTGAAAGTCCTGCCTTATGAGACACCTGTCTATTACCGCCATGAGGCAACAAGGCAGCAACCTTCTGTTTCGAACGCAGATGATGGTTGACAGGAAAAGAAAGTTCGATCAGTGTCTAATGATCCTTGATGCCTCGCTGTCTTGTTAAACATCCTCCTGAGACAGCATCGTCCCCTTTTTTCGAAAGCACCTGATGCAATTCTCGTGTGCTCAGTAAAAGTTCTTCATTAAAACTGTCAGTCTCTTCAGTTAATACACCAACATAATGGGTGTCTTTTCCTCCGTCCTTCACGTCTTTCCTTCAGCTCATGATGTTTTCCATCAAGGTTAACGAAAAGTGGTGAGGAAAGGACAGAGGACGGAGTATTGGGATGCAGCCCAGGGTTCAGTTAAAGAGAGTCACACACCAAGAGGAGCTGAAATCAGTTCTCTCAAACAACATTTATACGCCAATAAACTCCACTAAACTTACTGAATTCCACAACCTTAGAGTTCACTAATGCACAGAGAGAGAGAGAGAGAGAGAGTTTTTTCATACCTGATTGAGATTCCACAAAGCTGGAGAGAATCAGGAGAGTCACACAAATAACCCCTGAAAGAAAGGTTCTCATTATTGCTTCAGTCTGTTTCACAAGATAAATAACACTTTACACATTACACTTGTTTTTGTGCAATTTAACACATCATTTCTCTCAAAAAAAATCTAAATACTCCAAAATACTCATTTGAAGATGAATATTTTCACAAGACACTAAAAGTAAACGCGCTTTGTTCCAAAGTTCATGCTTTCAGTTGGTGTACTTTTGTTTTTGTTCTTTTGAGAGACACCTTTTTTCTGAAGAAACATGAGAAGAGGTCAGGTGGTGTCTTTGAAGCAACTAGTTTAGGTTCAACTTGCACCAGGCCGAAGTTGTGTGATATAAAATTATAGTATGAGGCTGTATGTATGATAAAGTGTGAGTGATCTAGAAATATAAGTCCTCTGCCACCGAGGAGATTCTGTCTCACGGATATCCGGGAGCAACAGTCACTGACACAGACTCAGCTGTTCAGAGATGTTTCTCAGTTTATTGAAGGATAAACATGAGGATATATCCACATTCAGGAGTGTGGTGGAGTGATATGATTGGAAAATGTAATCTCAGGAAGCAGAGTTGTCTGAGTGTGATGGGGAGCTTCAGTGGGTGATGGAAAATTACTGAGCAGGATCGCTTTATGACAAACAGAGAGCAGATGTGCGAGCAAAGATCAGTTTCAAGGATTGAAATGAAACTCACCAAAACAAGCTACAAGCACAAATCTCTCTATTAATGTATTCATACTAAAATACTCACTCGGTTTTTAAAGGAAAAATCCACCCTGAATGATTTGCATGTTAATCTTTATAATTATCAGCTGAGCTTCAGTGGAGTTCAAGATTTATTTTGGAATGAAATGCAAAGTTGATCTTTTCATCTGCACTCCCCAGCCACTTTATTAGGAACACCCATACTGTTTTACACACTTCTCGAATCAGCCAATCCCTCGACAGCAACACAATGCATAAAATCATGCAGATACAAATCAAGAGCTTCAGTTTATGTTCACTTCAAACATCAGAAATGGGAAAAATTGTGATCTCTGTGACTTTCACTGTGACATGGGTGTTGGTGCCAGATGGACTGGTTTGAGTGTTTCAGAAACTGCTGATCTCCTGGGGTTTTCACACACAACAGTCTCTGGAGTTTACACAGAATGGTGTGAGAAAAAAAACCATTAAGTAAGTGACAGTTCTGTGGGTGGAAATGTCTTGTTGATAAGAGAGATCAGAGGAAAATGGACAGATTGGTGCGAGCTGCCAGAAAGAATATAGTAACTCATAGCAACTCTTTACAATCATGGTGAGCAGAAAAGCATCTCAGCATGCAACAGTGAAGACCACACTGGTTTCCAGTCCTGCAGCCAAGAACAGGAATCTTAGAATCAAGAACAAGTTCCTATTAAAGTGGCCGGTGAGTGTACATGTTGGTGATTTGAAATTTTATTAATCGAATCCTGCATTACCCACAATGCCATTCAACTGCCTGGTTAAGTGATGTCAGAAAGACTGTAACTCTCACTTAATCTCTGTGTAAATACTGATGCAGCAGAGCTTTAGTCCTTTAGTTTGTCCAGCTCTCTCACCTCCTCCTGTGTTCATGAAGCTCAAACTGAGTTCCTCTTAATCCCATTTTACACCAGACTGCTGTAACACCACATTCAACACACTCACATGTTCACCAAGTGCACTTTACCCCAGACACTGACAGAGTACAGAGCAGCGATTTAAAATTAAATTAGGACATTTATTAGGAATTACGATATCTGGAAACACTACAAATTAAAATGTTTATGCTGATAATCTAAACAGCACAAGGGCAATATTTCAGTCTGTAGACGACTGTAACAGCGAGTGTTCTGGTATCAGGGAAAAGTTTTAAAACTGCCACAGATCAAAGAACTGAAAATCTCACGCATTAACACACTTTATGTCAGCTAATCATATACAGTGGGGTAATGCATGTTTATAATATTTAAAGATATTTACAGATTATGTTTTTTCATCCACTGCATAAAAAAAACCACAGGAATTAATGCTTTGTTTTAACACAGTGCAGGAAATCCTGCAGTTCCAGTAGGAGATTTTGAGCCATGCAGGTCGGCATGAGACATGACTTTTTTTGTGCTGATCTCAGTGGAGTCTCTCACACCACAAAGCTGAAATAATTAATCACATATAATTTTATATTTTATATTTTAAATGAAGCCATTAACCTGATTTAAAATAATTATATGTGATTAATTATTTCACATTTGTGGTGTGAGAGACTCCACTGAGAGTTAAGTTTTAAATCGAGTTAAGTGAAGCCATTAATCCAGCCACTGGGGGTGCATAAGCGTACTCTTGGTGCCGGTCCCAAACCCGGATAAATTGGAGAGGGTTGCGTCAGGAAGGGCATCCGGCGTAAAACTGTGCCAAATCTAACATGCGGAATGAAAAGAGAAATGCCATACCGGATCGGTCAGAGCCTGGGTTAACAACGACGGCCTCAGGTATTGTTGGTCAACAGGGTACCAGTGGAAAGTATGCTACTGTTGCACCAAAACGGAGAAGGAGAAAGAGAGGGGGGAGGTGTGTTAGTAGGTATGTTGGAAAGAAGGAAGTTGGACATTTTGTGTGTGCAGGAGACGAGGTGGAAAGGAAGCAAGGCCAAGAACATTGGAGATGGATGCAAGTTGTTTTACTATGGAGTTGATGGAAAGAGAAATGGTGTTGGTATTGTTTTGAGGGGAGAGTTGGTCAACAGTGTGATTGATGTGAAGAGGGTGTCAGAGTGATAGGCATGAAATTGAAGATTCAAGGAGTGTTAGTCAATGTTGTGTGTACGTACGCCCCACAGGTTGGATGTGAGAATGAAGAGAAAGAGTCTTTCTGGGAAAAGATGGATGAAGTTGTAGAAAGTATACCAAGGGCGGAGCGCGTGCTGATAGGAGCAGATTTCAATGGACATGTTGGCGAGGGGGCGGCACGGTGGTGTAGTGGTTAGCGCTGTCGCCTCACAGCAAGAAGGTCCTGGGTTCGAGCCCTGGGGCCGGCGAGGGCCTTTCTGTGTGGAGTTTGCATGTTCTCCCTGTGTCCGCGTGGGTTTCCTCCACAGCAAATCAGGAAGCAGAGTTGGTTAGTAAGGATGAAGTGAGGGCAGTCATGAAAAGAATGAAGACTGGGAAAGCAGTCGGACCAGATGGTCTCCCGATTGAGGCTTGGAGATGTTTGGGTGAGATGGCTGTGGAGTTCCGAACAAGATTGTTCAATAAGATCCTCAAGAATGAGAAAATGCCAAATGAATGGAGAAAGAGTGTGCTAGTCCCAATATACAAGAATAAGGGAGATGTACAGAGCTGCAGTAATTACAGAGGAATAAAATTGATGAGCCACACCATGAAGCTATGGGAAAAGGTATTGGAGGCGAGATTGAGAAGAGAGGTAGCAATCTGTGAACAGCAGTACGGGTTTATGCCAAGGAAGAGCACGTCGGATGCAATTTTTGCTTTAAGAATGTTAATGGAGAAGTACAGAGAAGGCCATAGAAAGCTACATTGTGTGTTTGTAGACCTGGAGAAGGCATATGATAGAGTGCCGAGAGATGAGTTATGGTATTGTATGAGAAAGAGTGGAGTGAATGAGAAGTATATTAGAGTGGTACAAGACATGTATGAGAACAGTGAAACAGCAGTGAGGTGTGCAGTTGGAACAACTGAATGGTTCAAGGTGAAGGTGGGACTCCATCAAGGATCTGCTTTGAGTCCTTTCTTGTTTGCCATAGTGATGGATAGCTTGACGGACGAAGTGAGGCAAGAGTCACCATGGAACGTGATGTTTGCGGATGATATTGTGATATGTGGTGAAAGTAGAAAGGAGGTTGAGTTGGGTTTGGAGAGATGGAGGGATGCATTGGAACGAAGAGGAATGAAGGTGAGCAGTAGCAAAACAGAATACATGTGCATCAATGAGAATGGGGATGAGAGTGTAGTGAAGATGCAAGGAGTAGATGTAAAGAAAGTTGGTGAATTCAAGTACCTGAGGTCAACTGTGCAGGAAAATGGGGGCTGCGATAGTGAGGTGAGAAAGAGAGTGCAGGCAGGGTGTTGCAGTTGGAGAAGGGTTTCAGGAGTCATTTGTGATAGGAAAGTCCCAGCAAAAGTGAAAGGTAAGATGTATAAGACAGTAGTGAGACCAGCTATGATGTATGGATTGGAGACCATACCCTTAAGGAAAAGACAGGAGGCAAAGTTGGAGGTGGCGGAGTTGAGGATGTTAAGGTTTGCGATGGGAGTGACAAGGTTGGACAGGATAAGGAACGAGCACGTCAGAGGGACAGCACATGTGCAGAGCTTGGAATTAAGCTAAGAGAGATGAGACTGAGATGGTATGGGCACATCCTGAGAAGAGATGCAGAGCATGTGGGAAGGAGAATGTTGAGGATGGAGCTGCCAGGCAAACAAAAACGAGGAAGGCCAAAGAGGAGATACATGGATGTGGTGAGAGAGGACATGGAAGTGGCAGGTGTGGTAGAGAAGGATGTGGAAGACAGGGAGCAATGGAGACGAAAGATCCGCTGTGGCGACCCCTAATCGGGAGCAGCCAAAAGAAGAAGAAGAAGGTTAAGTGAAGCCATTGATTTGAGGTTGCTCACATTTACATAAAAACAGTTACGAGTTTTCATAAGTTTATATGCCCTTTACAATTCCGGAAACCAGTTTTCTCAAAAACAGCTTTTATAACTCAAATGTACACAACTCTGAGGGAAATAAACCCTGAAGTAGTAAAATGAGCTTAGAATTCACTGTATATAGCTAACACACACACACACACACACACACACACACACACACACACACACACACACACACACACACACACACACACACACACAGGTATCTGATTGAGATTCCATAAAGCTGTAGAGAATCAGGAGAGTCACATAAAAACAGAATGAAAGACAGTTTATCATTATTACTTCAGTCTGTTTCACAAGCCATCAATAACATTTACATTTACAAGGAACAACTTTCACTCAGTGAACAATTTTACACATCAGTTCTGTCAAAAACTCAAAATACTCACTCATTTTTAAGGTTTATAATAAGACGCTAAAAGATAAAGCCTCTTTGTCTCTGTGCACACTTCAGTTTGGTGTGCTTTCATTTCTGTAACCTGTTTTATTAAACACACCCTTTTTCTACAGAAGCACGCTAAGAATTCAGGTTGTATCTCTGAGGTCACTAACTTTGTTGAAAATTGTAATGGTCCAAATTTAAATATTTTTCATTTCTTACTTGTACAAATAAGTACAAAAAATGTCAAACAAGGTTTTACTGTGGCTGAGAAAACCTGTTGAAAAAGCTGTGTTACTGTCCAGAGTGATTGTGTCTCATGTCAGTCATTTTATCGATGCTTCCCAAAACCCATTCACTTCGACCCCATTTCAGTTTGTACATAAAGGAAAAATGTGTTGAAACTCAAGGAGCACCCAGTTGGTCCACCTTTCATCCACCCTGACACCACGTGCACGTCCATGATGAATGATTTAAAGTGCAGCTTAAAACAGCGCGTTGGTGAAGTCAAAAGCTGAAGTCGTCAGTCAACCACAGCCTTTAATTTATCACAAAACAATTCCTATAGAACTCATTTATCATCATGTTGGGGAAGATATTAAGGTCAACTGAAAAACTACAGGACACTATTCCTGAGAATAATTTGTGGAGATGGAACTAAAAATGGAGGTTTGGCTCAGTCTCCTTTCACTAACATGGGAATGGGCGGGGTTAAAAACTGTACTGTAACCAGCGAACAGACCTCAGACACATTTGGGCTTCACTTTTGACCCCCTGTTGGGACGTTCACTCAAATATACACTCACTGGTCTGGACACTGTGAAAGTGAAAAGTGGTCATGAGTGAGCCATGTGTTGTGGTTTATAGTTGTTCAGTTGCAGAGCATTCTGGGAAGTGTAGTTCATTGGTTCAGTGGTGTTCAGTGGTGCTGAGAGCCTCCTGACTTTGAGTGAACAGCTCACATCATAGCTGCTGTTTATACAAGTTGTGTATTGAACAATCAATCACTGAGCACCATTTTCCCCAACAATCAATCACTGAGCACCACTGTTCCCAACACCGCCCTTATCCAGAGGAACTTTCCTCTCATTTATACAACTGGGGCTATTTCAGAAAGCATATTTAACAAACTCTGAGCCGAACCCTGAACTCTGAGTTGATGAACCCTGAGATGGGAAACTCCATGTTTTTGGTTCCAGAACAGCTGATCTGAGTTCGTTCAGTCAACTCTTGAGTATGTTCAAGTGCATGCATGATGAATATAAAAAGCCATCATCAATGGTGCTTGGATACTATGAGTCACCATGGCAAGTAGTGAGAAAGTTCTTCCTACTTCCAGGTTTCCCAAAGTGTGGTACAGGTACACCAGGGGGAGCACAGACTGCCTCGAGGGGGTGCGCAAGGCAAAAAATAGTAATGGCAGAAGTTAAAAATAATAATTTTAAAAATCCAAAATAAACTTGTTAAAGTGTTTTGTTGTTGTTTATTTTTTTTAGTTTGCAACCATTTATTAATATAAAATTTCAGTATACTGTAGTCTAATCATTCACATTTGGATTAGCAGTCCAAATGTCTTAACCACTGAGCTCCCACTGCTCAACAACCAATCACTGGCCACCATTGAGCCCACTGACCAATGACTGATCACCATTGTTTTGGCTCTTTGCACACTTTTTTGTACTTCATTTTCAATCACAGGTTCTCAACCTTGTGGTCACCTGAGATGTGGATTGGGTCACAGAAAACTAGGCGTGTCACCAAACCCTTATTATTAATAAATAATAAATTAGGGGATAAATTAGGGATAAAATTAGCTCATATTTAAAGTCTTTAATTTTCTGTAAAGATGCTTTGCGACAATCTCTGTTGTTAAAAGCACTAGACAAATAAACTTGACTTGACTGAATGTAGTTATACACATCAATTAGATTTTTGGAATATTTAAAAATAATCATGAAACTTTTCTTCATCATTTTCTTCTTCTTCTTCTTCTTCTTCTTATTATTATTATTATTATTATATAGGGAAAACGCACCCTTAAACTGCAAATGAAGCAAAATGTTTGACATATTTCAGTAAAGATAGTATTGAATAGTAAAATTGCAATGTTTGAGACGACAACAATAAAAACTGACGTTTATATGAGGCAAAGAAGTTTCATGGGTTTCCTAAAAAATTTTCTGTTCGTGTATCGCGGCCAAACATATTTTACAACACCGCCATAATGTCATGTTGGTTGTGAATTTACCATCACATATTGCATTTCACTATGGTGGACAGTAAACGCCAGAAAGGAGGAGGTCGATATTGTGTCACTGCAGAGCCGGTTCAGACCTCCATGGGGCCCTAGGCAAAATTCTGCTAAGGGGCCCACTTAACTGAACCCCAAAATGTTCAACAGTCGCACCTGACACCCAGTGCTTCCACTCATCCCCCCCCTTTAAACATATTCCACTAGTGTCACCACCTATTGGTCTAACTCCAAATAAATACAGACCAAATCAGACCAAATCAAATCGAACTAAATGTGTAACAAATTACTCACCATTAAAAATGTCCCTTTCTGCACTTTCTGGATGCAAAATCATCAATAATGTCATCATATGATATTTGCTTCCCCACATCATGGTTGATGCTCATGATGGCCAAACCACTCAGACGTTCCTGGGACATGGAAGATCTCAGATAGTTTTTGATCATTTTTAACTTGCTGAAGCTCCTCTCAGCTGAGGCAACTGTCACAGGCAGAGTGACAGCAATTCTCAGGGCTCTCCAAAGGTTAGGATAGAGTTCCTCCAGATTTTTCTCACAAAGGAAAGAAAGCAGCTCAAAGGCAGTCATATTAGCTGATGGTAGGTCAGGTAAATTCTCATCTCATTATCTCTAGCCGCTTTATCCTTCTACAGGGTCACAGGCAAGCTGGAGCCTATCCCAGCTGACTACAGGCGAAAGGCGGGGTACACCCTGGATAAGTCGCCAGGTCATCACAGGGCTGACACATAGACACAGACAACCATTCACACTCACGGTCAATTTAGAGTCACCAGTTAACCTAACCTGCATGTCTTTGGACTGTGGGGAAAACCGGAGCACCCGGAGGAAACCCACGCGGACACGGGGAGAACATGCAAACTCCACACAGAAAGGCCCTCGCCGGCCCCGGGGCTCGAACCCAGGACCTTCTTGCTGTGAGGCGACAGCGCTAACCACTACACCACCGTGCCGTCAGGTAAATTCTTGATTTCATTTGCCAGATCAACTCCACTGATGTCACAGTCTTGGTTGAAGGCCAAAGTTTTCTCAAGTTCCATACACTGAGCCTTTAAGGAGTCACTGGACATCTGACATGCAGTGCTGAAGTTCAGCACTACTCCATATTTAGTCTTCACCTGGTTCAGAGTTTCAAATTGTTCATCAATGGATGCTATTGTGGAGTCAACCACAATGTTGAAGAAGTTGACCTCAAGATTCCGCAGTGCATCAGCCACTGGCTCATCAGGTGCTTCGGAGCTAAAATGCTTTTTGCTGGTTCTCAGCCTCTTGTCCTTCAAAACAGCTTCTACATTCATTTCCTCACAAATGCTTCTCACACCACACTATACAGCAAATCAAGAAGCGGTAAGAACCAACTTCCTCTGCAAGTGACTGTGCCTCCACTTTCGCCACAGGATCATTAATCTTCTGTCTGGCTTCCAGTAAGGCTTCTCGAATCTCAGAGGCCTGATACCTGACTGCATGGACACTTTGAAGCCTGCTCTCCCATCTTGTGTCAGTCCATGACTTCACTGTTATGTTCACATGTTGTTTCAAGATATTCCACCTTTGTGTGCCAGCAGAAAAAAAGGTGAACAGCTTTTGTACATAGCCAAAAAAACCAACAGCATCTTTGGAGGATTTGGCAGCATCTGCAATGACGAGGTTTAATGTGTGTGCACCACATGGAACAAACACAGCTCTGGGATTCATTCTCAACAGTCTGGCTTGTACTCCTTGGTGTTTACCTTTCATATTGGCCCCATTGTCATAGGCTTGCCCTCTGCAATTGTCAAATGGAATTTTCAGATCAGTCAGCTTGTCCAAGATGACTGTAGACAGACTTAAGCCAGTTGTAGCCTCAACATTCACAAAGCCGAGGAAGTGCTCCTTTATCTCTGGCTGTCCCTTTAAAGCCACACTTCTGAGGATAATGGACATCTGCTCCTGGTGACTAATGTCAGGTGTACAGTCTAAGATAATGGAGAAGTATTTTGAATCTCTCACTTGAGTCACAATAGTTGTGAGAATCCTGTCACTCACAAGCTGTAGCAGCTCATTCTGTATGTCCTTAGTAAGGTAATGAGCATGTGTCTCTCCGTCTTTAATTCTGGTGACATTATTTTCCAAAACAGGGTCAAATTTAGCTAATAATTCAACCTATTTTAGAAAGTTTCCATTATCTGGTTGGAAGAGCTTATCTGATGAACCTCTGAATGCTAGGTTTCTTTCAGCTAGAGACTGTGTGATACTTATGAGGTGTGTAAGGACATCTCGCCATCTCTTTCTTTCAGCCTCCAAAGCTGTCATTTCTATGTGGTCAAGTGTTTTTCCACGACTTAAGCACAGATCAAGTTCTCTCCACTTAATCATATTGCTTGTGTGTTCAGGACTACCCTCATGTTGCTTCAGAATGGCGTTGGTATTTGACCAGTCATTAACACCTTCTCCTATTATTTTGTGGGGTTTTTTGTGGAAAAGAGCTTACAGCAAAAACAATACACATCGTTGTTTTTCACTGAGTATGAAAGCCAGCTCCTGGTAATCTTTTCACCATTTGACAGCCGCCCCTGTAATAATCCTGGATGGAACCCTCTTCTGGACTTGTCTTTAGGGTAAGAAAAATCTACTCCTGGCTTGAATGGACCTCTGCGCACTAACTCAGTCCGCATACAGTCCGTTAAGACTGGGGGCCAGTCTGCTGGATCATTTGGTGGAGCAGAGACTGTTGCTTTAGGGTCTGAGCTAGCTTCTGATGCTTGCTGTGCACACGTGGTTGTGTGAATAGTGGCTGAGGCTGCCTGTTCTTCCCCTGTATCTGTACTTGACAACGGTGGCTGTACTGGACCTGTGCTGCTGCTTGTACTGGCTGAGGCAGCTGCATATGACTCATCTGTGCCTGTCCTATCTGGTTCTGTCCCTCCACTGGCTGACTGGCTAGACTCTGTGCTGCTTGTTAGAAACTTAAGCATAGCACCTGTAAAATATAGATAAAGCTACTATTAATTCAGCTCCATCAAATTGGCTGCACTTGTTTTACCTTCAGATACTGTACTTAAAATGTAGGTGATTTAGATTATTATTTAGCCTATTTAGCACCATTTGTCATAATATTTCACGAGTTTTATTTATTCACTAATATATCTGCATCTATATTTGCCTGTGGGCTATCCAAGCAAACAAAATTCAATCTTAGTAAATATTTATCCATTACTTTCCATTTTGTATAAGTGCAGTTGTAACTACACTCAGAACGACTGATATAACACAAATTGTAGAAGCCAGCAAGACGCACACAGAGACTGTCCGGTTTTCACCCAGGGCTCACCGCCCTGTTATGTAGGTCAAACATCGACTAGCCCCGTCCCTCCCACTCTCCCACCCGGAGAGGAGACTTACCTGACTGCTGTTCCCGCTGTTCATTTTCATGCAGTTTCTTTTAACTTTTTTCACTCCCCGAGGGATAACTCCGCTTCATCTTGCTAGGTTGATGCACATGCACTGGGAATCTGACATGCGCGAGCAGCGCGACAGATGGTCACGTCGTCACAGTTTTTTGTTTTTTTTCCCACGGGGCCCCTATGAGTTTGCGGGGCCCTACGCAACGTGCGTATTGGGTGAACTGGTACTGTGTCACTGGAGCACCAAATAATGTTAGTTGTTTGAACACAGCTTTTACCCTGGTATAAGGATACATCAGTTCCCATCTGATCCGGCTCTGAGACAAAAAAGGGTCAAATCTGTGCAGGGGCATCTCCTGGCCTTTCGTGAACCTCTGAGCAAATATACTTCACTATACTCAGCACATTTCAAAGAGAGCTGATATGAAAGAAGGTATTCTGCCTTGATGGTTGGTGAAAATAAACTACAGGCCATTCTGCGAAATCATTAGTGAATGCCAAAAACAACGAGTAAGTTTATACACCAAAATGTTTTCTTTTATGTCGATAGTGGGTGAACAATCTGCGTCGCATGATTTATTGTTCTTACTGTTCATTTCACAGATCTTCCTTACAGGTAAGACTATTAAGACCTATTCTTGTAGTGCTGGAATAATGAATAAACATTCAGGCTAGCCCATTTATTATTCATTATGCAAAAAAAAAATCTAGGTATTGTTTCGTAAAGAGCCTCATCTGTACCACTAAAAGTAAAATGAAAATGAAGGGCTGGGTTTCATGTTGTAGTTCATGCTGTTATGCCAGTGGTAATATGGCATAAACATTAAAATAAATGTAGCTTAATTTCACCAGAAAGACAAGTGAGAACAAAGCACTTTGTTTGCAATGAAATATAATTTTAAAACAATTTCTATGCACTTTTATTTAGCACAAGAGAGATACAGGATCTGGTCTGGTTGGTAACAAAAAGCAAAAATCTACTAAATTGTCAGTGACAGAATGGCCTGAAGATGAAACCAGCAGTAGCATTGACAAGGAAACGACATCAACACCTAACCAACCATGTCCATCAACTACCCTTCCAGGAGATATCCCCTAAACATCAACACCAACAGAGACCCAAGCAACACCCACTGCCCTTGGAGAAGCCCTGACACCTTTGGGGCAAACACCACTTTCCAGCACAAGTGTTCGCACTCCGAGTCCATGGATGATGAATAAAGTATAACTGATGGGACAGAAAAGGAAAACTGAACCTGGAGACAACAATGTGAGGTAAGAATTTTGAATTTTGTTTGTTGGAGAAATTATTATTTTTCTCATGCTCTTTAGCATAATAATAATAATAATAATAATAATAATAATAATAATAATAATAATCCAGTTTTTTCTTTTTTTTTTCTTTTAAGGGTTGTTCCAACAATTCCAGAATGCAATGAGCCAAAGTTCAATGTACTTCATAGTTTGCTTTTTAGGGTGTTTTCTCTTTTCTGCTTCAATTGTAAAGAGGAAAAGCCCAAGATGTGGATGAGGGAATGGAATGATGGTCATCGTTACACAATAGTGTACACATGGCACTGTCAGCTTCGTCTGGTAATCTCAGCCATTTGTCTTGGAGCGACATCCAGCTGGTAACATCATGCTAAGTTTTGCTGTGCTGAAGGCTGGAGAATCAATCAGCAAAGTTTTGTTGATATTTCCACATAGGGGTCTTGCTGTGTATTCTGCTCGTCCATTCTTTGCTCACCAGAAACAACTTCTATTCCCATCTGTATTTCACTACTGGCAGACAGACAGAAAAAGTCTTGTGGACAAAGTGAAGGGGATGAGTCGAGTGGTATGGTCTGGAGATGGCCATTTCATTTCCATGGGGCACTCGGCAAAATATGGTGTTTACACCAGGTATTGTCATCCATCAATAAAACTGTACATTTTGAACTTGTTCAGGTGAGTTTCCTGCTACTTGTGGAGTTAAAGTCAACCAGTAGATACCAAAACACACTATTTTTGGTTTATTTGTAACCACAGACCCTGTAATAAAAGCCCATCTAAAAAAAATTCATTTTTAAATACCCAAATCCCAGCTGACTGCAATATTCAGTTTCATAATATGATTTTCATTTGATCAAATCAGTGCTATAATGCCCCATTTATGTGCGACAACAAATAATTTATCTTCTTGAACATCTCATCTCATTATCTCTAGCTGCTTTATCCTGTTCTACAGGGTCGCAGGCAAGCTGGAGCCGATCCCACCTGACTACGGGCGAAAGGCGGGGTACACCCTGGACAAGTCACCAGGTCATCACAGGGCTGACACATAGACACAGACAACCATTCACACTCACATTCACACCTACGGTCAATTTAGAGTCACCAGTTAACCTAACCTGCATGTCTTTGGACTGTGGGGGAAACCGGAGCACCCGGAGGAAACCCACGCGGACATGGGGAGAACATGCAAACTCCGCACAGAAAGGCCCTCGCCGGCTATGGGGCTCGAACCCAGGACCTTCTTGCTGTGAGGCGACAGCGCTAACCACTACACCACAATGCCGCCCCTTCTTGAACATTTTACAGGCAAATGAAACTGGTGGCAGTCAACAGACAGAACTGGAAGGAGCAAAAAGGTCTTTTGCATCACTAACTAATGATGGGGTGTCCATGAGGACATTTATATCAGACCGGCATCGAGGGCTTGAAAAGTGGATAAGTGAAGAATGCAAGGAGACCAATCATTTTTATGATATCTGGCATGTGGCGAGATCAGTCACCAAGAAGCTCCTCCAAGCCAGCAAAGAAAAGAGGTGCCAAAACATTAGTGAGTGGATGAAGGGTATTTGCCGGCACATGTACTGGTGTGCAACATCTACAGCACCTGGGTTTGGTGCTCTTATCAAAGTAAAGTGGCTCACTTTCATGTAACATCTTGCAAACAAACACAACAATCACCCTGATCCCCTGTTTAAGAACTGTAATCATGGAGCTTCAACCAAGGAAATGGATTAAAACTGCTCTGTTTTTATTCTATTTTAACCCTTGTTTCTTCTTGTAAAACCAGTTTCCCATAATTTACAGGGTTCCTTCGCTGTTTTTAGTCCACACCAGGAACCCCTTTTTATTCACGAGCACATTTGTGGAGCTTTTTTTCCCCTCAGGAACACCTGCTTATGGCAAACTGAAGAGCAAATTAACAAAAACAACTCTCCTCAGTGATATTGAGAAACTTTCACCTGATGCACAGACAAGCTGCATTGAGAGCTTTCATGCCACCCTTAATCACTGGCACCCAAAGATGATTGGCTTTTCATGGTAAGGGACATTTTGCAGGTCCAGTATATATAATTTACTGAATTAAGAACTGAGATTGGTATCTCGACATACAATACCTATACTTTTAGATCATGAAAATCTCAGAATTACATTTCTATTATCTTTTAATAATCAACTTTTTAGACACGTGCTTGTAAGTCTCCGTTTTATTGAAAATGTGTACCAGGATTGTAAGTTATCTAAACAGGGGACAAAGTACTTCAGAGTGATGTTTCCCAAATCTAAACCTGGAGAGGAAGTGGTTCGAGAAGTGCCTGTACCACCTATTTATAGTAAGAATCAACTTGTTATCCAATAAACAGATGTGTGTTCAGTAGTAAATCTGTGTAAACATATCACTTATGGTTTGATTTGAACCTGTTGCCAACTCTTGTAATAATCTTTCTGTTCTTGTACAGATTTCATTGGACAAATTAAATACTAGAGCAGGGGTCACCAAACTACGGCCCGCGGGCAGATCCGGCCCGCCACCCCCTTTTGACCGGCCCCCCAGCCCCTCTGCCCCCCATCACTTGAACCGGCCCTATGAGGCAATCCCCAAAAATGGTCATGGCCTATTTTTTTAAATTGCTTTTTGGCAAATAATAACATGTCTGCATCTTGTATTTTGTTGATTTTATCAATTAAAATTGATATTTAGTTATAAAATGAACTCTTCATATTTTCCGAATTTTCATCATATGCTCGCGATCAAGCAGTGACAGGCAGCGCACGCGCAGAGAACTGTCAGTGTTCAGGACAGCAAAATGGCTAGCGGTAAGTGAAAAGCTGACGGAGAGTGCAGAGTTTTTAAAGAACAGTGGGCCACCGATTATTTTTTTGTTCAGTGTAAGGACCGTGCAGTTTATCTTGTATGTAAAGAAAGTGTGCCGGTTTTCAAAGAATATAATCTGCGTCGTCACTATGAAACCCGCCACAAAGAGTATGCTAGTTTGCGAGGGCAAACAAGAGAAGACAGGATTCGGAGGATGAAATGCGGACTGGCTGCACAACAGAATGTATTCCTTCCCCAAACCCAGATCAACCAGGCTGCTGTCCGAGCTAGCTATAAGGTAGCTCACCTACTAGCTACCCATGGAAAGCCGTTTACTGATGGGGACTTTGTTAAAGTATGCATGCTTGCTGTGGCCGAGGAGGTGTGTCCCGACAAGAAGGATGCGCTCGATGCGGTGAGTCTCTCCGCACCTACTATGACCAGGCGAACCGAAGATTTGGGGGACAACGTGTATGACCAGCTGAATGAGAAAGCGTCAGAATTCGAGTTTTTTTGCTTTGGCCATGGATGAGAGCAATGACGTGCAGGACACAGCACAACTGCTGTGATCTATTGATCTATTGCTCATATTATAATTTCACTGTTTTTTAAAATGTATTTATTTTATAGGCCTATTTATTTGACCTTTATTAAGTGCTGCATACAATTATTATTTATATTATTAATAATATCAACAGGCCTACCTACAATTTATAATTTTCCACTCACCTTTGCCAGTGTCAATCACCTCAAATAGGCAGATGTTTCTTACCTTGACAGCTTTGATATTATTTTTATGAGAAAATAAATAAATGGAATATCAGTGGTATTTCAAATTAAAACAAAGTGTGAAGACTCGATTACTACTTTTGCAAACCACTAGTAAAGATAAACAAATATGTGCCAGGAATCAAGTGTTGATATAGTAGTATGGATATAGTAGTGGGGATGGCCGTGCCAGGCTAGTAATCTCTACTACACAATGAGGCCTGCTGGTGGTCATATTTGTCTGGGTCATACAATTCTATGTGATATAGCTGACCCGACCCCGGCCCCCATCACAGTCAGGAACAACAATGTGGCCCCCAGAGAAAAAAGTTTGGTGACCCCTGTACTAGAGGTTAAAAATTATGTGTTTAGACTATGTGGATTGCACAAAGACAACTTTTTAGTCCAGAACAAGCAGAGCTGGAAATGGTGGATCAGAAATATGATCAGATCACACCCCAGCCACTGAACACTCAGTTCCCAGAACGAGTCACAAAGAATGCTGCTGTTCAGAGTGACATGGAGAGATGCCAAAGAAACAATGACAGCAGCTTTCACAACAAGTACGATTACTGCAGAACCTGTTTCACAGGCTGTTACTTTGAACTACTGTGTGGTGCAATTAGTTCCCTTTGTGCAGTCCATGTCATACTTCAACTTCTTTCTCCAACCCCAATTCCAAAAAAGTTGGGACACTGTGTAAACTGTAAATAAAAACAGAATGCAATAATTTGCAAATCATGGAAACCTGATACTTCATTGAAAATGGTACAAAGACAACATATCAAATATTGAAACTGAGAAATTTTATTGTTTTTTGAAAACTATATGCTCCTTTTGAATTTGATGTCAGCAACATGTTTCAAAAGAGTTGGGACAGGGGCATGTTTACCACTGTGCAGCATCACTTCTACTTTTAATAACACTCTGTAAACATTTGGGAACTGAGGAGACCAACTGCTTCACAGTAGGGCTGCATGGAAAACAAAAACATGAGTGATAAAAACTGTCAGAGGAAAGAAGCTTTTTCAGACTTTTTCCAAAGACATTTTATGTGAAACTCCTCAATTCAGGGGCGGCACGGTGGTGTAGTGGTTAGCGCTGTCGCCTCACAGCAAGAAGGTCCTGGGTTCGAACCCCGGGTCCGGCGAGGGCCTTTCTGTGTGGAGTTTGCATGTTCTCCCCGTGTCCGCGTGGGTTTCCTCCGGGTGCTCCGGTTTCCCCCACAGTCCAAAGACATGCAGGTTAGGTTAACTGGTGACTCTAAATTGACCGTAGGTGTGAATGTGAGTGTGAATGGTTGTCTGTGTCTATGTGTCAGCCCTGTGATGACCTGGCGACTTGTCCAGGGTGTACCCCGCCTTTCGCCCGTAGTCAGCTGGGATAGGCTCTAGCTTGCCTGCGACCCTGTAGAAGGATAAAGCGGCTAGAGATAATGAGATGAGATGAGACTCCTCAATTCAGAGCCCTTCATCCACATCAGGTTTTACTGCAGTGATGACTTTGGTGATTCAGGTCCCTTTTCCATGGAAAGCTGTGAAAGTGAGAGCAAACACTGTTCTGTTATTTATATTCACACTGGAGTAATATCTGGAGGCTTGACACAGGACGTTTGACATCCTCTTGTCGGTTTATTCCATACTTTATTATGCTCCTCCGTGCAACACAATACAAGTCCATAAGGTTCCTACCCAGGTATTTTACCGAATACTACATCCCCCTTTCTAAATATAGGATCTTCCCTGGGAAGATGCATGAGTAGGCCTTAGTAAACAGTATGAAAACTGTAAATGGAGAAATATTCACTTTACAGATGTAACATATATGACAGTGTTTTAACTCAAGTATTAACCGGATCAATATTAATAAGAACACTTATGGCTTACCCTGCCTTTTACCATAATGTTTAGCTGTGAAACACTATTGCTAAGTCAACAACAAAACACTTTTCAGCCTGTGCTGATGTAAACATTTTAACTCCTTTCAGCATAAGTGCTTGGTAAGCAATGAAACATGTTTCAGTGTATACTTCAGTAAACACATCTAGCGTTTCTTTATAGGAGGTTCTTATTATAACACCAAAATAATGAAATAGTCTTTAAAAGGAGTCTTTTCAGCAATCAACTGTTCTTCTCCTCCTATCTACGAGGGATGGGGTGGATGACCCAAACCCTCCATTTGAGTGTGGGAATTATTCTGTCCCATCGCTCACTCAGATTCTAAATCTATGAACAAACAAAGTCTTTCAGGTACACTGGAGACGCCCTGATTCTGGTAGGAAAGCATTGCTCACACACTGGAGTCTGCTGACTGCCATCTTGCTGGACCTCAGATGTGACATGAGTAGTCACTGCATCAGGAGCAGTATTTTCAGGTGTTGTCTCAGGTAAGTTAGTCGGTGTTTCAGGCCCTCCAGGGGTTGGCGAGAGGTGGTATCTGTTTCTACACAAGGTGCCTCTAGGTGTCTCAGTGAAGTAGGACCTTGGCGTGCCTGCTGTAGACAAAACTCTGCCTATTTTGAGCATATCTTTGACCCACACCTGATCTCCAGGTCGCAGGTGCGGCATGTCATGTGCTCGCTGTCTGCAATCTCAGTTTTGTTGCTGTTTTTGTCTGTATCTCTGTTCTGTTGTTTTCAGTTTTCCATGTCTGCACATCTTGGGTTGAGCTAGGATGGAATGACAGGAATAGTTGTTCTTATTCTCCTCCCCATGAGGAGTTCTGTGGGACTATATCCATTCGCCAGAGGTGCAGCACGGTAGGCCATAAGGCCGAGGTAAGGATCGCTGGATTTCTTGAGAAGACTTTTAATTGTCCTTAAAAGCGTGCTCAGCCTCCCCATTGCTCTATGGGAAATGGGGACTGGATGTCATATGTCTGAAGCTCCAATCCTGAGCAAACTTTCTGAAGGGCTCAGAAGCAAACTGTGGCCCGTTGTCCGAGCACACTTCTGGTATCCCGTGATGTGCAAAGATAGACTTGAAGCACTTGATCACTGCTTCTGACGTCATGGATGTTAGTCTGGCCACTTCAAAGTATCTTGAGAAATAGTCTACAATGATGCTTGTTTCCTGTCTGAAACAGATCTGCTCCTACAGTGGACCACAGCCTCGTTGGGAACTCTATAGGTAGCATCGTTTCTCTGAGATTTGTTCTCTCGCAGGCACATGTCACAATTCTTGATCATTTTTGTCAGCTCTCTGCTGAGGCCCAGTCACCACACCAAGTGCTTAGTTCTCTCCCTGCATTTGGTTATTCCCAGGTGACCCTCGTGCAGCTTGGACAGCACGTCTGCTCTGAGTCATGCTGGGATTACTATCCTGCTGTCATAGAGTAGCAGACCGTTATGGGCTGTGAGCTCACCTGAGAATGGCAGATAGAGCTGGAACACTCATTTAACAGAGAACTTATCTGGCCATCCCTCCACACAGAACTTCTTTAGCTGCTGGAGAATGGTGTCATTGTCCTGATGTGTCTCTGAGTCTCTCTTCTGTCGCTGGCAGGCTTGCAATGACAGAATCAACATACAGGTTGAGTTCTTCCTCTTGCAGACCGTCTGCCATGTTGCTGACAGGAGCTCTGGATAGCACATCTGCAGTTGCGATGTTTTTGCCAGCCACATGTGAGATGGTATAGGAGAACCTCATTAGTCTCATGCGCAGATGCTGTATGCGTGATGGGAGTTCATCTAAGCTCTTGGAGTCCAGCAGGGGAACTAGAGGTTTGTGGTCAGTCTCAATATGGAAGCTTTTCCTTATAAGGAACTCACCAAACCTCTCACAAGCCCATGTTGAGGTGAGTACCTCCTTCTCGATCTGGGCGTATTGCTGTTCGGTGCTGCTGAGGGCTCTCGAAGCATATGCCACTGGTTTCCATCCTGTGTCTGCCTACTGCTGGAGGAAACCCACGCGGACATGGGGAGAACATGCAAACTCCGCACAGAAAGGCCCTCGCCGGCTATGGGGCTCGAACCCGGACCTTCTTGCTGTGAGGCGACAGCGCTTACCACTACACCACCGTGCCGCCCCCTGAGATGTGTTGTCATGAAATTTAAAATCACCTAATTTTTCTCTTTAAATGATACATTTTCTCAGTTTAAACATTTGATATGTCATCTATGTTCTATTCTGAATAAAATATGGAATTTTGAAACTTCCACATCATTACATTCCGTTTTTATTTACAATTTGTACTTTGTCCCAACTTTTTTGGAATCGGGGTTGTATGAGAACAGTGATACAGCAGTGAGGTGTGCAGTTGGAACAACTGAATGGTTCAAGGTGAAGGTGGGACGCCATCAAGGATCTGCTTTGAGCCCTTTTTTGTTTGACATAGTGATGGATAGCTTGACGGACGAAATGAGGCAAGAGTCACCATGGAATATGATGTTTGCAGATGATATTGTGAGATGTGGTGAAAGTAGAAAGGAGGTTGAGTTGGGTTTGGAGAGATGGAGGGATGCATTGGAACGAAGAGGAATGAAGGTGAGCAGTAGCAAAACAGAATGCATGTGCATCAATGAGAATGGGGATGAGAGTGTAGTGAAGATGCAAGGAGTAGATGTAAAGAAAGTTGGTGAATTCAAGTACCTGGGGTCAACTGTGCAGGAAAATGGGGGCTGTGATAGTGAGGTGAGAAAGAGAGTCCAGGCAGGGTGGAGCAGTTGGAGAAGGATTTCGGGAGTCATTTGTGATAGGAAAGTCCCAGCAAAAGTAAAAAGTAAGATGTATGAGACAGTAATGAGACCAGCTGTGATGTATAGATTGGAGACCGTACCCTTAACGAAGAGACAGGAGGCAAAGTTGGAAGTGGCGGAGTTGAGGATGTTAAGGTTTGTGATGGGAGTGACAAGGTTGGCCAGGATAAGGAACGAGAACATCAGAGGGACAGCACATGTGGAGAGCTTGGGAATTAAGCTAAGAGAGATGAGAATGAGATGGTATGGGCACATCCTGAGAAGAGATGCAGAGCATGTTGGAAGGAGAATGTTGAGGATGGAGCTGCCAGGCAAATGAAAACGAGGAAGGCCAAAGAGGAGATACATGGATGTGGTGAGAGAGGACATGAAAGTGGCAGGTGTGGTAGAGAAGGATGAGGAAGACAGGGAGCAATGGAGACGAAAGATCCGCTGTGGCGACCCCTAATCGGGAGCAGCCAAAAGAAGAAGACTGCACTCTTTTTGTTACTGTCTGTTCCTGACTCTTTTCTATCTGTGAGCTGCTGGAACATGTCAGTTTCCCCACCGAGGGATGGATAAATCTTAAGTTTTGAGACTCTCCACGACACTGTAAGATGAACTTTCTTATCAACACTCCTAAATAACATGAGAGTAAAATGAGTGAATAGTTTTCGGGCCAAGGTCACTCACAGGCGGACCGCGGATCGATAACCGATCAATTAGCTATTGAGAATTATTACATTTTGACGGAGAGTTTTTATTTTAACTGGTGCAGCTTTTCTCGCCTTTACAGCACTGGTTTAGTTGCCCAGGAAACTCATAAACCAATTACATATGTTGATAAATCATCTCACGTGATGCGATTCAGCCAATCAAATCTGTGCAGTTCTCAGGTCAAGGACGCGAGTAAGTGGCTGAATTCCAAACCGCTATGTGCTGAGCACAAAGTGCACTACATAGGGCATACAAACCTGATCTTTGGAGTGCACTTATCTAGGGAGCATAAAGAAAAAAAGAACCACAACTCTTCTCCTACCCCAATTAAAAAAAAAAAACCTCAACTTTCCAAAAGCATCTCAGGGAACAATATAGATGGGTTTCATGTGCCGTATGCACACTAAAAGAGGCGCGTGAAAAAAAAAAACAAATTCAGTGTTGTTTACATCCGGGTTGTTGAAGTTATTGTTCTGTTGGTGTTTGTCATTTATTTTACCAGACGAGAAGTAAAACTAGAGCAGTCTGAGTAATCTATCAAATCCCTGCAGGATCGCATCCTTTTCAGCAAAACCGGTACGAGGGCTGGGCGATATGGCTGAAATCTGTATCACGATATAAGTGTTTCATATTGGTCGATATCGATAATTATTGAAACATTTTATGACCTATTTAAAATAAGGACCAGGAGGGAACAATACTAAATTCAAACATTTATTTTAAACTTAAACTTCCTCTGACAGCCAATAAGCAAGGAATGTCAACACGCATGTTCAATGTTACGATCACAACAAAAACTGAGCAATTATCAATAATAAAGTGCTTAAAAAACTCAAGTGTTATAAAAACATGAGCAAAGTGTTAAATGTAAACATAGCAAAACCTGCTATGTGAGAAGGACGGTCATATTTTTAAATTTTTACTGCAAGTTTAGTGCAAAAAAAGTTCACCCTCTGGTGAATAACATTTAAAAACATAAATAAAAATATGCAGTGCTTTATAAACATAAAAGAAATTGAGTGAAACTGAGGTAGACTTAGACTATTCTTAAACTATTCAAGTATATTTTCATTGAAGGTTTAATAAAATAAAAATAGTGTTTTGTAAACATAGAAGAAATTAAAGTAAAACTGAGGTAGACTTAAGACTTTACATCTGTAACATCTGACCTTACTGACTTTATCCACAATTTCCTCGCTCGTTCCGGCACTCATCTTTCTTTTCTTGGCCACGCTGTTTCTGGAAAAAAAAATAAACACGACCACGAGACAACGAGATGGCGCAACCAAACCCGATACTGTTACATGATTGGCTATCAGCGTGTCACTCCCTATGCGTTACTAGGCACCAGAGGACGAGTGCCTTTGCTCATGCAACCAAGCTTGCTTCGCAACAACAGTTGATTGAAAGCGGACCTAAACCAGAGAGAGCTCTGGCTAACGCTTGTTTCTTGAAAACAACAACAACAACATTCTATCGAACGCATTTTCTATTGATATCAAGTATGTGTCTATCGCGATACGTATCGTTATCATTTTATCGCCCAGCCCTAACCGGTACCGACTTTGGCTCCGTGCAATAAACCGGGAAAACTGGACCGAGACACAAATTAAAAATGCCCGTGTTTGCAGTATTTTATATCCGGTGAAGTTTTCAGTGTAGTTTAATACAGATCTAATAAGTAACAGTGAAGTTGTTGTGAATGTAGCGATGCCTCAGCTTTCAGTAAGAGAGAGAAATTCCGCCGAACCCCATCTGTTATTACAGCATTAATACAGACCTAAACCTGTGTAGGTGATATTAGAGGAATATTACAGGACCCTGGCTGTTAAAATGCTAAATTCCCTTGACTCCTGCTGGAACACTTCACAGACTGAACATGTCCATAAAGGACATAATTATATGCGTCCAAAGACTGAAGCTTTCTTTAGTAAAAGCGCTGGGTTTGTCAGTGAGCTGTGTGTATATTTGGCCACTTGCTAATATCACTAGAACACTTGGCATTAGCAGCTGTGTGCGGATCTGAAGCTGCTCACCTCAACTTAATGTCTTTAAATAAGCCGCAGTGTCCTCAGGTGAAAGCCTGTTTAAGGACTTTAAACTATTTAAGGTACGATTCATTTTATTTACTCTTGCGTGGAAAATCAATGCAATGTCCGGTAAGTGCACAAGTAAACATGTCAAAACCGGAAGCTTCTTTTGCCTCCATGCTGCGCGCGCAACTGCGTGATTAAGGCAATGGGAGGCAACTGGTCTTTCCTCAAGAGCAGAAAAAGGAACAGAACGGACAAGGAGGATAACAGGAGCAAACGCAAGAACACTGTCATTCCCTACATTTCTGGTCTATCTGAGAAACTCAGGAGGATCTTCTACAAACACAGCATTCCGGTACATTTCAGACCCAGTAACACCCTGAAGCAGAAACTGGTCCACCCTAAGGACAGAATAGCCAGACACAAACAGGACAGCGTAGTGTACGCCATTCAGTGCAGTGAGGAATGCACGGACTCGTATATTGGGGAAACAAAACAACCACTATACAGGCGCTTGGCTCAACACAGGAGAGCCAGTTCCTCAGGCCAGGACTCTGCTGTCTACCTTCATCTTAACAACAAAGGACACTCATTTCAGGATTGCAACGCACGCATTTTAGCCATAGAGGATCGTTAGTATGAGCGAGGAGTTAAAGAAGCCATTTTTGTCAACCTGGAACGGCCATCACCGAACAGAGGTGGGGGTCTAAGACATCATTTATCAGCCACCTACAATGCAGTCCTTGGCACACTTCCCAGACAACTGAATGCACACCAAAACCCAGCTGTTTTCAGTGACTCACAGGAGGACAGAGAGAATCAGCATTCCATTGATCACCATAACGAGACTCGAGGCCGTTCACAACCGCAAAACCCTGTGACCCACACCAACAGGATGACTCAATGACACCTTAGATGAGCTTTTCATCCATGAGAGGATAAATACCTGATGCTCCCTACCAGTCAGACAGAACTGAAGCCTTTCGATTGAGAGGTGAAATGTCTTCAAGAATCTTCAAGCAAGTCCAGTTGCTCTCTTTTACCTCCCACAGTTTTCAATGGGAGAGTTCGCCAAACTAGAGCGTGACGTAATATTGCGCATGTGCATAAAATTGGTTCGCAAGAACCATTCACAATGGCCGACAAAGTTGCATCATCACCTAGTTTTCGTAGTGGTTTATCGCAGTATGCAAGTTCATTGCCAACTGATGCTAAGCAGAGATATGCAGCAAAGCTTCTGTACAACAGTGGCACCAAAGTTTTGCCTGATCCTTACGCAGTTACAGACAAATGGGACCCAAATCCAAGCACCTGGCCTGACCTTCGGCGATATCTACTGTATGTGATTGACACGCCTTCAATATACACAAAAGAATCAATGAAAGCCTGAAAGTCTCGTGATGCATACAAGTGTTAATTATTCAGTTGTTTTATTGAAATACTCATTTATATTTGCTTTTTGTGCCTAATAATAAAAAGACAAAGATTAAATAGGCACAATATAATCTTTGAAACATTAGTTAATGTTGTTGCTTCACACGCGCACACCAAAGATATACAATACAGTACTAAACTTCAGCAAGTTCTACATTTAGAATGCACAAGCAGTGTTTTAAATCCAGGCTATGCTATTTATCTTCAAATACATATCATGAAAAGTTCGACCAATCTTCTAATGTCAAATATTTATACTGCAAAAAGTACATACATTTGCCGCGAGTGCGTTTGCGTAAATGGTACTCGTGTGCTGCATACAAATCAGCTTTTGGTTGATATCTAAGCAATATCATAGCACAACAAATTATTTCTCATCTCATCTCATTATCTCTAGCCGCTTTATCCTTCTACAGGGTCGCAGGCAAGCTGGAGCCTATCCCAGCTGACTACGGGCGAAAGGCGGGGTACACCCTGGACAAGTCGCCAGGTCATCACAGGGCTGACACAGACAACCATTCACACTCACACCTACGGTCAATTTAGTGTCACCAGTTAACCTAACCTGCATGTCTTTGGACTGTGGGGGAAACCGGAGCACCCGGAGGAAACCCACGCGGACACGGGGAGAACATGCAAACTCCACACAGAAAGGCCCTCGCCGGCCCCGGGGCTCGAACCCAGGACCTTCTTGCTGTGAGGCGACAGCGCTAACCACTACACCACCGTGCCACCCACACAAATTATTTCTGATGAGGAAATTTTTATCTAATATAATATTAAACTGCAAAACAAAATAATAAAAAATCATGTGTCTTACCAGGTATAAAGTGTCGAAAGCAAACATGATCGTTGTCAGTAGGTTCCCACTTGTCACGCTTAATTGCTGCGATCCAAAGCTTTCGGCGAGCTTCAGGTTTCTTTGGTATGCGGTAAAAGTTCTTGGGATCATTCTTATCAAATCTGTATATACAGCCAATAACACGACACTACCATAATTAATTAATGACCCAATAACTCAGATCGGCCATTTATAAATAGCTTCTTGCCAACCGAAATGTCACGTGACCATTTGATGTCACGCCAAACTCTCCTATATTTATTAACATTAAAACCGGTCTATAAATTAGTATAAACACGCAGGTGATTATAGAAAATCACATGCACTGATTATCGACAAATTCTGACTATTTCTTGATAATCACCTCGAGCGACTCGGCAAAATGGCGGCCAATCACTTCATCACTGTAAGTGGGGAAGAATTACAAATAATGAAAGAAAATGCTGTTCCTAAAAGCACTAAAGATGCTCCGAATTTGATCTAAAACTATTCAAAGGTAAGGTGGAGTTGTGATTTATCGATTTCAAAACAAAGTATTTTATGTGAGTCGGCGTAGATAAGTGACACAAGTCTGCGCTGTGACTTTATTACATTTGCATAACACTTTTGAAGATTGAAAGAAATAATTTTTAATATGATTTATTTTTTAGAATAATCACCTGTGTATTGATACTAAAACAATTATCTGTCTCAGGTTCAGTGGATATCGTGATTATTATACATATGGGCCACTTTTTCCACAGAATAAAAACATATATTCTATTCCCGTCTAGTGGGTTTATTGATGGCATGCAATATTATCATAACGCTTATCCTCCATGTATTACGCCACTCTACCCAATGGAGAATGAGCGTGTAATATTGTTATAATATTGCACGCTGTCAAGACAACATGATGTCACACATCAGAGCTCATGTGAAGATCCAATTACAAAACTTTCCTGCTGCGCATGCGCACAATCATTTCTTTGTCACCCGTGAAAGAGAGAAGACGGGGTTAATTCAGTGCTCGGATTAAGCACTAAATAAATAAACTGAAACTAAAGACATGCTGAACACCTGAGAGGCAACCAAAACTTCATTATATATTTTTAATGCATATTTACAAGAGAAAAACAGACCAACGGACATAAAAAAACTGGGAGAGAGAGCAATAGCGGAAATATTGTCAAAGTCCTACTTGGAGGTGAGGAAAAGTGACGGAGACTTTTGCAAGAGGACTTCACTCAGTAAAGCCCTTTTGTTTTGAACAACTGCAATGTAACAATTAACTATGACCAAAAGTAACTGAACTTGAACCGTCAAGCTGTATATTGCTTATATATAAGTTGGGTTGTTGTTTAGGCTTTTTGGACTTGCACCATTTTTATTGTTACAGTAGAACTTTGACTTTACAATACATTGGATTGAAAGAATATTGAATTACATTCGATCAGACTCAGCACTCAATATTGGTAAGTTCCCCACCAGTTCTTAACTTTTTGTAAAATCTATAATTGTTCCATCAAATGTGTATGTAGTATAATAATAATAATAATAATATTGGCTGGCTTTTTTCGTGGTATGTCAGATATATTCCATTCAGCTACTCATCTTCAACTCGTTCAATATCATGCTAGCTGAATGGAATATATCTGATATACCAAGAAAAAGCCAGCCAGTACTATTTAAATGATAACCTCGACTTCATCTTGTTATTATTCACCTCCCCTTCGGTGAGTAATTGTTAAATAATTGAAAGAGGGTGTGTGTCCTTTCACTACATACTGTACATGTCAACCTATACGTAATGTCCGTATTTTATACGGATTTGATTCAATAAACATAGTATACGGGCGTATAAATAAAGTTATACGGATTCTTTAAAAAAAACTTCAATATTTATTTAGAGCTATAATCAATTCCCACGATGATAAAAGAACGCATAACATTTACAAACGTACTGTACACCACAGACAGCCAGGAAAGAATCTTATGAAATCGCGCGTTATCTTGTGGTAGCGAGACTTCATTCCACTTTTGATCATGCGCACACCGCATTGCGAGAATCCCGCCAACCGTGAAGTCATAGACATATAAACATAGACGCCGCCTTCTGCGTAGAATCATACGTCATCCGCGCCGCCATATTGGATGTGGCAAAGTGGAGATTCTTCAACCGTCTCTGGTATAGCGTCCAGACAGTAGCCGAGAATAAAGATGCCTCATTCATGTGCTGCGTTTAACTGTACCAACAGGTTTACCGTCCAAACGAGATCACATGGGATTACCTTTCACAGGTGAGACTGGAAAAATACTTTTCATTGTATTTGGTCATTATAACGTAATTTTACGAACAGATTTTCCTGACTTTGTGGCTAATATGAAGTCTCGTGCATAATAGCCGCTATGTGAAACCTGTCTCCAAACAACGAAGTATTTCCTTCGTAACTACGCTGATAACACTTTGTTTTTGTCAAACATTGGAGCTTTGTATTCATTCTGAAGGTTTATTGTTATTAATATTGAATAAAAAGTAACTGGGATATATCATTGTTAATTATTCAAATTTTAGGTAAATTATTTTAATTTGCATCTTATACGGATTTTATAAGGGAAATATGGATTTTGGAGGTTGGTTATACAGGTTTGATTGACCAAAGGTTGACATGTATGTCACGAACAAACTAAACCTGTTAAATTCTTAGTGAGCAACCCAACACCACTGGTATGATAGTCAGCTCCTTAGCCAAGATTAGACATAAATCATATTTAGGCTCCTGAGACAACAAAACACAATGTCAAAACAAAAATTCCACACACAACTTAGTGGTCATTTCTAACAAATTTAAGTCCATAATAAATCTTTAATATTCAGTAGTTTATTTGCCATTTTCTCTGTAATAAATGTTTATGATTTGCAGTATAGTGATCAGTGATGGCTAACTGAGGCTCTGAAGTGTGTATGGAGTATAAAGGGGCGTGGCAGATGAAGATTCATGACTTGAAATCTCACTCGAGTTCACTAGCGATACCTACTGCTCAGAGACGTGTACAGCATGTTTCAATATCTACATCACAGCAGTGTTCTGACATGTCACATTATTATTTACATGGACTTTACACAATGTTCTGTTTGAAAATAACTTATGTAGTAAGTGTTTTATGTGCCTTTTATTTGGTCTCTATGCTTTTTATTCTCATTCTCTCTCTCTCTCTCTCTCACACACACTTTTTGTATGAATTTATGCTCAGTATAATTGTATCTGCACAATAAAAAGGTGTCCATAAACATAAAGAGGGTAATGTTTGTGTTTATTGTGTGTGTGATGGACTGTGAGTGCTCCATGCAGGATACATAATCAATAAAGGTTCCCCTAAATATGACTATGTTCTTTAAAAAATAAATAAATAAATAAATAAATAAATAAATTGTTTTACTGTATTTGGATTGAGGCGGTTCATTTCTTAGAAATTCCCTCCCCAGCCTCGGAGAACACCCTTTCACATGGTACTGAGGATGCTGGTGAACATAAAAACTGAAGTGCCAGTTGGTAGTGGTGGGGGTAAACATGTTTTTGTGGACTCCAATATACAAGTGGATCTACAATTTTTGGAAGGTTGGCCTCGCCCAAGTAACGTTCCCCTTCTATTGTTGCATCAGCAGTGGCATTTGAGCTTCTTCTGCTCTGATTCACTGTGGGGTCCAGCAGATGCCACAAGACAACTAAGGAAAATTTTATATAACAGGGATCCCAGCAGTAATTGAAAAAAAAATAGAGGAATGTAAGAAACTATCAGCAGGGGTCAAGGGGGCTGCAAGCCCCCTGAAGCTGTTGAGATTTTAACATTTAAAGATCTGAGGACACGTTTTTGACATCTTTGGCGATGTTTTATAACATAAAAAGTAATTCCCGATGATCCATATATTAATTCACGAAAGTGCCTATTTTACAAGTTATGATAAAAAACGCGGCTATATGGGCAAATTTGACGGGGCTGCAGCACCAAGGAGACGAATGAGGAGGAGGGGCTATATGACGTCATCGAAAGAATCTTCCTCCTCACTTACCAGTTTATTGTTGATGCGAGAGGTGTTCAGTTTGTCATTATTATTATTATTATTATACATACACACACACACACACACACACACACACACACACAATATATATATATATATATATATATATATATATATATATACACACACACACACACACATACAGAGGTGGAAAGAGTACGAAAATATTATACTCAAGTACAAGCACTGTTACTCTGATTAAATTTTACTTAAGTACAAGTAAAGTTACCAGACAAAAAAAATCTACTCAAGTAAAAGTAAAAAGTAGATCATTTAAAATGTACTTTGAGTAAAAGTAAAACGTTACTTTTAACAATGGGTGTTTTCTGCTTCCATTGTGTTGTGCAAAAATTAAAAAGAAGAGGAAACAAGGATATATGTACATCTCAACCCAGATGTTTTATTTAAAGGAAGTGTATCAAATTGAATGCTTAGGATAATGCTGCATTAAAACTGAGACAAACAAAAAAGGTCAATACACACAGTCATGTCGTTTACATCGCCCTGACCACACACCCCCGATAGCAGAGGGTCGTTGAAACGACGTAGAGTTTTGGTCAGAATGGTCGGTTTCCGTCGTACGTCAGAAAATCAACGTTGAAACGGCGCCGTGAAACGTCGATTTCTCCGCCGTCTGAGAGGGTCGATTTATCACCGTTGAATCAACGTGGGTAAAGGTTGATCTGTCGACCGTCAGAGAAGGTTGAATATACGACGTTGAACCATCGTCACTTTTTCCGGCCAGTTTTCAACATTGGTAGGATGATCTAATTGGCCCGTAGCCAGGGGGGATCGGAGGGTTCGTTCGATCCCCCCCGCGCGACACCGCGCCCCGGACACACACGCCCCTCAAGATTACTCAAGATTTATTCATTTGTTCATGTCCGATGAATATACATTGATTCACATTTAAATTTACAATATCAAATCCAGACTAATCAAAAAAGAAAAGTAGACTAAGTGAGGACGAGTTAGAAAAACGGGTTCATTTCTCCTATGTTTATGTTTACACGTTTTGTTCAGACTGCTTTACACCCCAATCCAGTGGGTGGCGGTAATACCCCCATTAGACCCCTTTCACTGACGTCACCCGAAACCGGAAGTAAACAAACCCTGCGCCACATTGGAAGACCATAAACTCGTGATTTGGGGGAAATAAAGGCAGCGCGCGGTATGTGAACCCACGAGGCACTTGGTTCATCATAAACCTACAATGGTAAACTTTTGTGCTGTGTTAGGGTTCTAACAAAGCTGATGGGAAAGGTGAAAAGAAGTCTTTCTACAGAATACCAGCTGTGATTGAGACACAAGCAAACCAAGGAGCTTTCTGCCAGGAGACAGAGAGAGGATTTAGCTGCTTTATGCAGAGCGGATCTGAATACTTCAAGTCTATTTTGTTACTGGTAAGTCACTAGGCTAGAGTGTTGTAGAACATTTTTTTAAATGTTTACTGAATAAAAACATCCTTAATTTTATCAAATATACTCTACTCTATATTTCATTTCTTTCTTTTGTTTTAATTTTCCTCCCTCCATCCCTCTTTGGATTTTAAATATAGTTTTTCCCCATGTCCAAATAATGAGGTAGGGTGGCATTTAGAAACCCATAGCCTGCTGCTGACTTTCTTTATCAATGCTGCATCAAATTAATTTTGGTTATGTTTTTCTGTTTCCATGTACAGGTCTGCGCCGCAGGAGGAATAGGCCACAATTATAAATAAATCATAAAATGTTTCTAAGAACTTGTTCAAGTGTGTTCTGTTCCTTATAAATGTTAAGTTATGCCTCATTAGATAGCTTGACAAACATTAGGAGAGGTGCATTGTTGCATGCATTTTTATATCCTGTTGTACATAAAACAGGACGTAGCCTACGCACATTGATATAAATTAAGTTTCACTTTCATGGTTGAAGTATGCATGTGTGTGTTCATCCTAGGCAAGAGCCCCGATGCTTTATTGTTAGCTAGTTTAATTTAGCCTGTTTTGCTTAATTTGTAGCCTTCCTGTTGTACATAAAACAGGAAGTAAAGTTGGATGAATCATCGCCAAAAATTCAACTATAAATCGACCGAAATACGTAGTTGAATAAAGGGTGAAAGGGGGTCTATTCTCTGTCGACCACCAGCCACTTTTCAACGTCGTTTCAACGGAAACTCGTATAAGCAAAGCGGTGTTGAATCAACGTCGGTGATCGACGGTGATTCGACGGCGTATAGGTCGAAGAACATGCCGATGATTCCACGTCGAATCAACGACCCTCTGCTATCTGGGACAAAGCATTGTACACGAAATATGAAAGTGAAATGTTGCACCGAAATCTCGTAGCTTGCCTGTGTGTTATTGAACAATTCAATTCAAACATTATTTGTTTTGCATAGTATTCCTTTCTGGCCTGTTGGATGTAGAATGGTAGGAGGACTGATCACGTCAGGTTGGCGAGCTAATTTGCTTGCATGATTAGCCAACCGAATAACAGACTAGTTACCATTATGTTACAGTACCAACAGGTTGCTACTTCAACATTAGCCATGCCATCCACTATTTTTGGAATATAACCAGCCTATTGTCGGTTTTACTATGGAAAGGAAACATTATGATCAGGGGCACAGATACGTTTTTTAAACTGGGGGGGACAAAAAACTGGGGGGGACAAAGCTGCCAGCAAACCAACCCCGATATGCCTGTCAAACTTGTTGTGGGTAACCATAGCAACCAAGCTCGAGCTCGCAACCTGTGCAGTCTGCGCAGCTCAACCAACCAAATATCAGTCTTTGTTTTGTTTTATGTGAGTTGTTGCAACTATGTATACACTGCTGTGCACCTCAATAAACCGAATGGTAATTAGTCTTTTGATTTTTCCGTGAGGTTTGCCTTATGCAAAGAAAGACAGCATAGACGTTTTTTCCTCCCTATAAGTGGGGGGGACCGAACGAGGTGAATTTAAATCTGGGTGGGACGAATCCCACCCGTCCCAACCTCTATCTGCGCCCGTGACTATGATGCCAATGACAATACTTACCTCAACATGCTTGCGCAGATTAGGCGTCGAATTTTTGTATGCCGCAATGGTTGTCTTCTTGGGCACACATAATCTGCATTGCATAATGAAACTGTCACCCCTTTTCTCTACGAAGCTGAAGTGATCACATATGTAGGGCCAGGGGTGCACTTCATTACTGGAAGAAATTGCGTTTTCTGCAGGGTCGTCCACCACAGGTTCCTCGGTCTCCTCCATGTCCGCAGGGGCGCTTTATCAACACCCGTAGCCCAGGGGCTAGGCCCCTCATAGGCCACCTGTCAACCCTACCCTTACCGTTGGCCAGGAAAACACTCTTATTTTATTTGCAATACGTGTCAAGCATTTACAGTGTAAGCGCGTAATTAGCCTAGAAGCCTACGATAGGTTACGTTTGGCTCAGTGTAGCTGTGCAAGGCCCACGCTCACATCGCTCAACACATCCAACCACAGAGGGAGAGAAGAACGCGCGCATCATCATTACAGAGCCGGTTCTGATTATTACCATGGACAGGACAGTGATACTGCGTAACTTTCACGCAGGGGCATGGCCAGAGATAACCACACAAGCGCGCGTACGCTAATGTAGACCTATGTGTTGTAAACATAAAACACACACACTTACAGACAAGTCCTTTTAAAAAATAAAATACATAAAAATAGCTCGGCGGCATGAAAACAAACATTCACTGCAAGACAAGGTGCCCTAGAATCGCCAACAGTTTTTAATATCTATATGGACTTTGTTGTCAGGATTGCACAGCATGAGATATCAAAACTGTACCCAGATACAGGCTTCTAGTTCAGATATTGCATTCCAAATGAGGTATCCACAAGAGAAATGCGTACGAAAGCACGAGCATCAGGAGAGGGTTGCATAACAGAGATTCTATACGCAGATGATCAGGCCATACTCGCTGGATCCATCAAGGAGCTTCAGAATATTCTTCAGTTGTATGATAAGACCTACACCCGCTTTGGTTTACAAATATGTCAAAACAGAAACAATGGCTTTTAACGTCAATGAGGATATCAAATGTAAACCAAGTATCATTTCCCTTGGCGGCACTAATATTAAAAACGTTCGCACCTTTAAATATCTTGGTTATAATGTCAGCAGCTGTGATGAATCCTCACACTTCTTGCATGCTAGGATAAGTGCTGCATTCATGAAATGGAATGAACTGAAACACGTTCTAACTGACCACCGAATACTACTAAAAACCCGTATAAAGTTCCTAGTGGCATGCGTTCGATCTCGCCTCCTGTACAGCACACAGGCATGGCAACTATCATCCAGTGAAATTCACAAAATTGAGGCAGTGTGGCACGGCTTCCTAAGGAAAATGATTAAAGGTGGATATAAATGAAAGAATGCCCCTGACCAAAAGAACACTACAAATGAAGATATAGACTGGAGCTACAAGATGTCCAATGCTGACCTCCGGAAACTGACAGGAACCCAGGATATAAAACTATCCTGCTACGTACAACAACTAAAATATATTGCTCACGTTTGCCGGATGGGCAATAACCAAGTGCAAAAGCAGCTCCTGTTTGACAAAAATGGTTACAAATGGACGAAATGGGAAAATCTGCTGGGCATAGACACCCAACAGATAAGACGTATGATGATGGACAAATCAAACTTTGAGCAACTGCTACAGCAGAAGCACCCCTAGAGAGTTTAACTTTTGACAGGGGAACATGATGATGATGATGAAGGTACTTGGCTCGGCGGCCACATGAAACGTAAACACCATGGACAGCGGCCAAACTCATAACTCTACAGACCGAGATACACGAAACCAAGTCCTACTAGGGTCTATTTTACCGATCTATGTTCAAGCATCATGCAAGTCTTCCTTCTCCTTGAATAAGACTGTGCATTCAACTGCCTTTTTGACATGACTGCATCGAAATACCACTTGCAACAATATTTCACGCACTCCATCAAGAAAAAAGTTAAACATGATGAACACAGGCATACTGTTTTGAGCATACGATTTTTTAAAAAGAAACTAGCTACATCAAAGTCCTTCAATAAACCCATCCTTTAGCGCAAATGAGCTTAACCTAGTTCAAAGCATGACGCTAGCAGTAGCTGCATAAGGCAAAATCATGTGGGCCTTTCGTCAACAACAAGCCACGGCGGGCAAACATTAATAATCAAGTGTCCTTACCTTAAAACGTTGTCTTGACCACAGAACTTCTCAAGTACTTCACTTAAATCCACACGGGTTAACAACACACCCAACACAGCTAGCGAGAAATGTGGATATGCGCTAGCTTTGTATTGCTGTTCCCCTCAGTATGCTTACTCTGTCTGCTGCCCGAACTGTGAACATTATAGGCTGCTACAATCTTTTCATCAGTTTCTTCAGTAGATGCCGTTTTAGACATTTTATTATCCCCATCGAAATATGCTATTATACTAACAGGATTATAACTCAAATCACACGACACGTATTCAAATCACAACTGATTTATTTTACTGTTGGACAGATCATAGCATATCTAGCCTAGCTGCACATAGCCTAGCTGCTGGTAGGCTGATAACTGATAAGTAGCTGATATTCTGAACAGACTGGTGATCCTTACCTTAAAAAGTCTGTGACTTTAGGCAACGATTCTATCATTACCTGCATCTCTCTCTTTTTTCCTTTTATGCGCCCCGCTAACATGTGAACGCTTCATCTTTCAAAGCCTCTAAATTTGTGTCTCAATCGTCTGCAGTCTTTGGCGTGCTTTCGTGCGTGACGTTACATTTTGTTACATTTTATTCTGGTACAGTTGTGGGTGTTCGTTTCGCGAACCACATCCACCATGTCTCTTACAGCAGGCTACTGTGCGCTCATTTATTTCTAACCTTATTTCTATCCATACATTAATGTAGGCCCACGATTCCGACAGTTTATTATTTTATTAATATTACAAGGCCCCTGATTGGCTGTGGCTCAGGGGCTTGAGCCCCCCCCGGGTTCGAATTATAAATTTGACCCTATGGGGGTCTCTATTAAAAAAAAAAAAAACAACAATGCATACTCGCCCTCCTGGACCAGCGCACTTTTGCGCACTGCAGTGCACAGCTTTCACACACAGGCGCGCGCATGCATGCACGCCCACGGTGTTGCATATATATATATATTGTTAAACAAAGGAAGATCGTTGTGAGATAGAGGACAAGTCTTCTTCGGACTTAACTTCACATTCGATTTCGCAGGCTGCAAATTTCAGTTTGCGCGCATAGTGGTGTGGTGGTGAAGTACAGCCGTACATGTTGCAGTTTAATAATACGTTCAATACAAAGTTATGGCTGCATGGTGATCGGAAATGAAATGAGTTTTATTTATATTTATATGGTGATATAGGCTATTCAAGCTTATTATGGTGATATATGACGTATTTGAGAGACTTCCACAGAAAATTAAGTTTGCTTCTTTCATGGGAGCCTGAGGGAATGGGAGCTCAGCTCCCATTGGCTCCCATGTAATTCGAACTATGCCCCCCCCTTAAAGCGCCGGTGCATGTCCGCCATCGTCTGTGTGAGACTCGCGCGCGCGACAACTGTCCTTCCCGTGATTCATTTCCAGAACGCATTTCCCCTTCTCCGTTTTAGCCTTTTTTATATTTTTTATTTATTTATTTTACTCAGTAACGGTTGTGATGTAAAATGTACCGAAGTACACTACTTAAAAGAAAACATACTTAAGTAAAAGTAAAAGTACACTCTTTAAAAATTACTTGAAAAAGTATAAATACACAAAAAAGCTACTCAAGTACAGTAACGCGAGTAATGTAATTCGTTACTTTCCACCTATGCATACATATATACATATACATACATACACACACACACACACACACATTATATATATATATATATATCTCATCTCATTATCTCTAGCCGCTTTATCCTTCTACAGGGTCGCAGGCAAGCTGGAGCCTATCCCAGCTGACTACGGGCGAAAGGCGGGGTACACCCTGGACAAGTCGCCAGGTCATCACAGGGCTGACACATATGGCCCTTTTCCACTACCCTTTTTCAGCTCTCTTCACCTCGCTTCAGCTCACTTCAGCCCGACACGGCTCGCGTTTCGACTACCAAAAACCAGCACGACTCAGCTCGCTTCAGCCCTGCTTAGCCCCTAAAACTCGCACCGTTTTGGAGTGGGGCTGAAGCGAGCCAAGCCGTGCCGAGTGAGGTTGGGGGCGTGAGCGGACACTCCCCTGTGCACTGATTGGTGAGGAGGAGTGTCCTCACATACCCACACACGCCCCGCGAGCGCGCTGGGATCTGTAAACACCGCAAACCCGAAGGAGAAGAATTACGAATTACGAGAATTTCTGAAGCCTTATGCGCCTCGCCTCATCTATACGCTCTTGCCAGTATCTGTTGGCGTTGTCGATGACAACAAGCCACAGCACCAAGACCAGCAACACTAACGACTCCATGTCCTCCATCTTCATTGTTTACTATTCGGGTCGTGAGACTACCGCTTAAAAGATCACTGAATCAGTGACATACAGAGCATCGTGGACGAGTTCGCGGAGCGCAAGGCTCGTCGTATGCCCTTCAAATAATGCGCGCAGTAGGCTATTGATGTTTTATTATGACCAGTGTTGGGCACGTTACTTTCAAAAAGTAATTAGTTATAGTTACTAGTTACTTTTCCCAAAAAGTAACTGAGTTAGTAACGGAGTTACTTTGTCATAAAAGTAACTAATTGCCAGGGAAAGTAATTATTCCGTTACATTTTGTTCCCCCCCCAAAAAAAAAAAATCAAATTCAATTAGTGTAATCATAATAAAAGTGAATGTTAAATGTGTTTAATGACTGAAATGGACACTTAACAGAACCAGTTAGTAACATTATCTACACTATATTAATATTTTTGTGGGACAATGTGAGATAAGACATCTATCAAATGTAATATATTTTTGCAGTTATTAAAATTACGTTACTAATTACTGGCCACTGACGAGGACAAACGCTTTGTTCCTCGACATAATGTGCATTGCACGTAAACACTCTTGCCTTTTATTTCAAGTAATGAAAAGTAATGGCTGTATTTCCAGTGTGAAAGCGCAGTGCTGGGCTGACCGCTCGCCATCGCTGGGTCTTCCGATTGAAAGCGTGCGCAGTAGTGCAGTAGGCGTGGCCTACCTACATATGTTGTCCAAATCTACTCTGATTGGCTTACTGTGCCGTTGTCTCGTGTCTCCCCGCCCCACACTAAAGCAGAGGAAAGAAAGGCTGAACGAGCAGCGTGCCAGATGAGAACAGCTTTAATAAAGTAACGCATAGTATTTTATTGTAAGTAACGGGAACGGCGTTATAACGATGTAAAAAGTAATTAGTTAGATTACTCGTTACTAAAAAAAGTAACGCCGTTAGTAACGCCGTTTATTCTAACGCCGTTATTCCCATCACTGATTATGACCCATGTACAGTATGTCACCTAATGTTTTTTTGTTTCTGAGTTACATGTTCGTTTGAAGGACTTAATGTACAAAATAACATAGTTGCACCCCGTAGTGTTGAAATTGGTAAACACAGTGCATTCAGTGAGGTTTGCACCGCCCTCCTTTTATTTCTGACTCTTCCTGTCACCGTTGCAACCTCTGAGCGCTCATTCGTATGCCCTTCAAATAATGTGCGCAGTATAGGCTATTGATGTTTTATTATGAGCCATGTACAGTATCCTAATGTTTTTTGTTTCTGAGTTACATGTTCGTTTGAAGGACTTGATGTACTAAATAACATATAGTTGCACCCGGTAGTGTTGAAATTGGTAAACACCGCAGTTGCGGACATTTTGTAGCCTAAAATGATGTTATGATAAGCTTTAATAAAGGGCCCGGTCATTTGCCCCGCCCCCGGCCCGGCTCTGACTTGTTCCGCCACTGTCACTGATGTCACTGTTTGCGCTGCTTAACGACATCACATGACATCCACCCACTTTCGCTAACTCCACCCAATGTGTCCACCCACTTCCAGCCAGCACGGTTCAGCGCGGTTGTAGTCGAAATGCAACTCCAACAGCCCCACTCAGCTCGACTCGGCACGGCACGGCTCAGCCGCGTTTGTAGTGGAAAAGCGGCAATAGACACAGACAACCATTCACACTCACATTCACACCTACGGTCAATTTAGAGTCACCAGTTAACCTAACCTGCATGTCTTTGGACTGTGGGGGAAACCGGAGCACCCGGAGGGGACCCACACGGACACGGGGAGAACATGCAAACTCCACACAGAAAGGCCCTCGCCGGCCCCGGGGCTCGAACCCAGGACCTTCTTGCTGTGAGGCGACAGCGCTAACCACTACACCACCGTCCCGCCCTTTTATATATATATATATATATATATATATATATATATATATATATATATATATATAAAAATAATAATATAGTTATTATGCCTTCGTGTTGTGTTGCCGGCTTTTGCTCCAAAACCCACAAGGATGGGGTAAGTTTATTCAAGTTTCCCAGAGATCCCGAGGTGCATGCGAAGTGGGTGAAGCAAGTCAGGCGCACTCGTGACAAGTGGGAGCCCTCACCAACATCCGTCATGTGCTCTGAACACTTTGATTTGGATTGTTTTGACACCCTTCCCAGCTTAAAAGAATCTCTTGGGTGTTCAGTTCAGCACAAACGTGTGTTACCACCATCAGCAGTGCCTACAGTCAGTGTTGCCAGATTGGGCGGTTTCCCGCCCAGTTGGGCGGTTTCAAGTGCATTTTGGTGGGTTTTGAACATATTTTGGGCTGGAAAATGTCAGCAGTATCTGGCAACACTGCCCACAGTATTCCGGAGGGGGTCTACTAGTAGCTATGCCGGATCCAGCAGTCGCCTGGGACAAGGCGACTCCTCCAAAGACAGTCCTCCTGTCAGAACATGTGTTGTGAAACGACATAAGATAAAGGTACGTAGAGCTATAGATTCTACATGATAATCATAAATGTAATCATAAAGTCGGCGTGATATCAGTCATGTATTTGCTTGTGAAAGCTTGCGGCTTTCATGTAACTGCCGCCTAGCAACGAGAGGCAAAGGGTAAAGAGGGTAGGCCATCATAGATTCTATTCGGAAGAGATCAACACAATTCTAGACTCCCAGAAGAGGAAGAGCTAGCACTAGAGAGTTCACCGGCGTTTTCATGCGCCATTTCCATTGAGTAGAACCAGAGTAGAACAGACAGTGAACCGCAGCGTGTTCTTCCGCTGACGTCACAGCATGGCCGCGAGCCACGGACCCAGTTTTCTTGCGCTGTGCAATTAAAAGTTGGATATTTGCATAACAGCTTCTTTTCACGTAATTATAACAGAAATCTAACATGTTTGCCATGTTGTATAGTTTATTTAAGAAATTGCACAGAGTCATGTTCGTGTCATCAGATCTTTAAAGATGCTATAGAACACATTTTTTTACATAGATTTAACATAGAAAAGCAACAGAATTTAACAATAATGTGTATCTATTTGATGCCATATTTTGTAATCAATGACATAAGTGGCAAAAAAAAATTATTTATAAAAATTAGATGAAAATGTAGCTTTGAAGAATATACTTCTAACCTGGACACTGTTCCGCTATCTCTTTTATGGACGATATCTTTTTTCCACGACATATTGAATTAAGTTCAACGCATTAGAAACAAAAGCACGAACGGAGTTAAAACACATTTTCTAGCAAACGGGCGCAGCCATATTGTTTTCTCGTTCTATCGCGTACAGTCTCACGGTATTTACATCAATTTAACTTCCGAGTGTTCCCGAATGTCAACGAGAACAAACGAAGCTGACAAAAACATCACTAAACAAGCAAACCAAATCAGAACGTATTCTGCTGGTCATTTTACTTAAACATATTTTTAACGGATATACAAGAGATTTAAAAAAAAAACAAAAAACACCACTTTGGCTAGAAAAATAGCGGAATTCCGCTAAATAGCGGACGTCTGGGATCCCTGATATAAACACTTGAGTGGTTAAAATACTTCACATTACATTTTAAAATATCTTTAGCAGAATAATAACACAAATGAACAGAACCATTTTATACTTACCACAGCTGTTTGCATCCCAGCTGTTTCAGAGGAGGCTGGCTGCTGGATTAAGGGCTCACTCGATCTAGCAGATTCAGCAATTGTAATTCTATTGGCCCACTCTACTTTCAGTTGCTTTACTGCTTCGTGCATCTTATTTTGGCATAGGAACCCAGTGGCTTTAAACCTCGGGTCGAGCATGGTTGTCGTTGTCATCACACTAAGTGACTCCATTGTAGACAGGTATTTGAAGCAGATACCCTTTTCTCCTCAGATAGTTCTACAGTAGCCTGATGGATTGGAGCCAGAATATGTAAAGTATCTCCAACAGCCTCATGTTCATGAGCATTAACTGGGGAGATGTTGGTCTTTAAAGATGCCAGGGCTGCTCCCACTGGTTCTGTCTCATTATAAAGGAGTTCCAGCATGTGGAAAGTGCTGTTCCAGCGTGTATCTACCTCTATTCAGAGTCCGCCTCCCCATTTGCTTCTGTACCTGGCACAGTCTCTCTTTTGCTGTAGCACTTGTCCAGAAAAACAGAGAAGATTTTTCTGGCTTTGGGATGCATGTCATCAAGGGCTGGGACGTGGTCAAATGACTTTTGCACTATTAAATTAAGTGTGTGTGATGCAAACAGCATGTCTCACAGGCAATGCCTTGGCACAAGCTTATCATATTTGGTGCAGCGTCAGTGATGAGACACTTCACCTTTTCTTTTATGTCCCACTCCATCAATTTTGCTTTTGCCAGAGCCATATTTTCTGCTGTGTGACGACTTAGAAAATGTTCTGCTCCAAACAAAATTGTTCCAAGTCTGTCATTGTCATCAATGAAGTGGCAGATTACTGGAAGGTAAGTCTCCATATTCATGGATGTCCAGATATCAGAGGTGAGGCTGACTGTCACTACATTCTGCAGTGTTGCTCGGGCTTTTTCCTTGGCTTCTTTACATTTCTCATCATTTATAGCCTTTAATGCCTAATGATGTGAAAATGAATTGTTAAATATTGATATTCATTACTTTTTTTTTTACTAATTAATTAACTACTTAAGCAAATACACATCTTCCTAGTAGGGAGATGATCAGTGGGTTCCAGTATGTGCATGAGCTCCATCAAACCCACATCTTCCACCACTGACAATGGCTGGGTGTCTGGAATTATCATATTAACCAAGGCCTCATCCATCATTTGTTTTTCTGGAATCTATGACACAAAGATGATATATTTAAGTTAAACATAGTTTGATTTTGATGACACAACTGAAACAGAAAAAGATTCTTACTGTCGCTTGTGTCTGGTCTGTTGGCAGGCTGCTGATTCTCATGAAAAGCTCTATAATGCCTCAGCACTGATGATATATTCTTGTTCTACACTCGCTCCTTCTGGCACAGCAAGCACTTCACCTTAAACCATGAATATGCAATCTGAATATAATTGTGCATGATGGTGATATAATCACAATAATAATAATTTACAGTGACAAACCTCATTGGGAGGAACCATTTCAAAAATGTTCCACATGGGTGAATATTTCCTCTTGTGTGTAAGGTCCATTTTTTTGAATAAAGACAAGAAAAGGAGGGAAAAAGTGTGTGGGGGGGATATTACCACTATTACAATCAGGAGATGAATATTATTTGACAACACAATCACTAGTACTTAATAATACAGATTCCAAATGTTGGAATGATATATAAATTTTGATCAAAAAAGTTGAGAGAGAGAGAGAGAGAGAGAGAGAGAGAGAGATTCTCTCCAACCAAACAACCCACAAAGTGTCAGCTGTTTTGCTTGCTTTTATCTGGGAATGAACACTCAGGATGAAATGCCGATGCGAACCAAACAAACCGAGGCCTCGCCTGTCATCGGCCACATTGTTTTTTTCCTAAATGATACATGCCTCAAAGTGGGGCTTCATCAACCCTTATACTCAATACGCGCTTTAAAGTGTCGGCTTCCGACGGTCCATCACTATCTGTACTCAGGCATGGTGGCCAAGTGGGATGGTGTCGGTTTTGCAAACCGAAGATCATAGGCTCAATTCACATTCATGCCGTGTAAAAAAATAAAAATACAAGAGAGTGAATTGGTGGTGGATGCTGACCATAAAAGCATTACTGATCTTACAGTAATGCTTTTATGGCTGAGGACTACAGTTGACTTGCTAACTTTAAGACTGCAGTTGTCATGAACAGTTTTGCACTCAAGTTTCCATCAATGAAGAGTTTATAACAATGAAACTGACTTCATGTTAAAACTGTTAATGTTATAGTCATGCTGTCTGTTGTTGCCCAAATGAGGATGGGTTCCCTTTTGGGTCTGGTTCCTCTCAAGGTCTCTTCCTCATGTCGTCTGAAGGAGTTTTTCCTTGCCACCGTCGCCACAGGCTTGCTCATTGGGGATAGATTAGGGACAAAATTAGCTCATGTTTTAAGTCGTTCAAATTCTGTAAAGCTGCTTTGCGACAATGTTTATTGTTAAAAGCGCCATACAAATAAACTTGACTTGACCAAGATAACAATGTGAGGGCACGCTTTATCTGGAGCCGCGCACCTGAGACGTTAGAGAACAAGTGAAACACTACTTTAACATCGTACAATTAGTAAGACAGTGCTTTGAACATTCTGAAGCAATAACCTCACTTCAGTGGCAGCATTACCTTTATACACCTGCATCTACCTGAGTGGACTGGCTGTGCTAATAGCATTAGCACTGTTAGCTACGCAGCATAGAGGCACGAAAGAACCCGCTTATGAACAACTTACATGACTACTGTTTGGTAGACCAATTTGTGCTGGTGGTTGTGGGTTCAGAGCTTCCTCCCTCACCTGTGACACTGAGCAAAACTCTGGTATCAAAGAAAAGTCAGTCACAACACTCTTTGATATGGACAGCACAGACATTGTGCAGAAGCTCTCACTGGTGTTTAATTGTAGAATTGATACACTTGAGAAGAACAGAGGAGCTGATAAAAGACAAGAGAATGAAGATTGAAGGACGAAAGAAAACAGTTGACTTTGCTTGTGCTGAGATCCGTGATGTGAAAGGGAAAGTGACACGTGTTGAAGAATGAACCCGCATAGTAGAGAAGAAACTACACCTGATGGAGCAATGGATAGCTGAGCTGGAGAGTTACTCACAGCGTGGGAACCTGTGCAGGGATGTGATTTGGGGCTGGTGAAATTATCTGAAAATTTTAGCTGGGGGTCTGGGGGCCATAGGCCCCCAGCTGGTCCAGGGCAGCGCCCTGGTGGGGGGACAAGGGGGGCAAAGCCCCCCGAAGCTCCTGGGTTCTGGGGTTTTCTGACTTAAAAATTGTACTAAAATGGCAAGCAAACACACAAGAAAAAACTTGTCATGATTAACAAATTCAAGCCAATTTAATGGTCAACATGCAACTCTGAGCCCCTATAGTAAATTCAATGATTCTTAACTGACAAAAAGCCAAAACATGAAACCTAAAAATGTAATTCTAAATTAAATCATCTGCATCAGAATAAATAGAAAATTGTATAAGGAAAAACAAAATTTATACTTTCAATTACTGTAGAAGTTGAACATACCTAAATGTGCCTTTTCAAACAAACATGATGCAACATAAGAATTCATCCACCATTATTTATTAAACTCTATTGCTCCTGGTAGCCTCCCGGTTTGCTTCTTATGTATGGCAGCTTCTAATATTTGATTAAGTTACTGCACACCCCGTTTAGACAGGGTAACAGGATTGACACAAAAAAATTAGTCATGCATAGACTACTTACCAAAACTGAAATTTCTAAGTAAATATTCTCAGATTCAGTTCATTCTGCCATCCATATAAAAGGTAAGAATATGTAGATCCTTGGCAACAAATAATTTCAATAATAGCTTTTGGGAGCATTTATTTTTGTTATGTGATTAATCACGGTAACAGAACTGACACAAACCTCTGGGACAGGTACAAAAATTAACAAAACATCGAAAAAATCTCTTTTCTTAATGGCATTTTCAATTTGTGACATCATATGTCTAGGGCTGGGAATTGATCCAGATCGATTTCCTGGATCGATTCGATTCCGATTCATAAGGTCACGATCCGATTCGATATCGATTTACTTAGATATTGCTGGATTGTCACTTTAAAGTAAAAACTGTCCCTATTGACAGGAACAGCCCCATATGTGTTTGTGCATGTAATTTAACACCAAATGTCTTCTCCAGTGCAGTTTGATTCGCCGCAGGTTTAGCTGAAACTGTGTCGGCGTGGTGCCTGGATAAGTGGTTGCGGAGATTGGTTGTATTGCCACTATATTTTACCTCTATGTGGCACAGTTTGCACACTGCTTTTGTTCTGTCGACTTCGTCTCTGTCCTCGTAACGTTTGAATCCAAAGTAATGCCATACATCAGCTTTCAGGCCAGGCGGTGATTTTAGCCAGGTCCGTCGACGGGGGGGAAAACCGGGTATTTTGTCCCGGGCCCAGGCATGAGGGGGGGCCCAGAACTGGTCCCTCATGAAGATGCCATTAATCATTCTGTTTCATTTCAAAATGTGTTGATTTGGGGGAGAAAAATGTGCTATATTTGCATTCAATGAATGATTTCTGGTTCTTTTGCCTTTATTGTCTTCGAAAATAGATTCAAGAACCCACCTACCACCCCTAATGCAGAAATGGTTTGGTCTTTGATTAAGGCGCCAAATAACACGGCACTATTCCATCATAACGCTTCGACAATAAGCATGCGAGCCCGTTTGCCAACATGCACAAGTCAGGAGCAAAGAAAAGAAAAGAGAAAAAGAGATGAAGAAGCCAAGAGCCTCAGGGGCTCACTGCATAGATATTTTAGAAAAGATTCAGATGATGCAGCAGGTGGTGAAGGCAGTGGGGCAGCTGAGCCAGGTAAGACACAGATAACTTTTTTCCAGCCCCATAATGTAACCCCAGCACGCGCGACACGCCATTCATAATTATAAAGTAGGGGATAGCAGGGTACACTGAGTGAACACTGAAATGCACAGGGCATTGAATTATTTCATAAACATATCGGTTTAATAACACTGTGTTGCATATATCTCAATGAAGCAAAGAATAGCACATTGGCCCGCAATCATATCCAAATGTTTTAGGCACGCTTGCTGAGCTGCGCTGAGCTGGACTCCGGTTAGCTGAAAGCCCGTGGAACGCTGCCTCTTGTTAATTAAACCTTATTTTGTTAGAAATCATCCCGTGTAGATACGACGGCATGTGAAATTGACAGCTAGATAGAGTTTAATGTAACGAATGGGCTATAAATGGGGTGTTTTGAGGTTAGTCTGTTGCAAAACATTAAACTTTCACTTAGACTGGATACTCTTCAAACAATTCCCTTGCTCAAATGAAAAATGATAGGCCTGTATGAAAAGCGCAATTAATGAAAGTAGCCTAATAAGCCCTAAATGAATAAAACAACCTCTGTTTTATTGTTGTTGCTTACACGTTAAGATTTTGAAATCTTCTCGGTCCAGTTCTATATCCAGGGAACGTTGTAATCCTTTTGGTTTATCCGTAATAAACGTGTCAGCCCCCAGGTCAGATAGGCTAATGTTACGTGGTTGGGAGGGTGTCAATTTTTTTTTGTAACATTCTAAATCGAGTACGGAAAGGACGTTTATGAAAAACAAGACAAAAAAAAATACACTGAAAAACTCACTGTACACATCACTAGTGGTGATGCTTCTATGTTCAGATTTTGGGAAAGCCATAACTCCGTTCTCATTGAGGCCCAGTTCCATCCCGTAAACAATCATTTTGGTTTATCAACTACCTGCGCTCAAACATGTCACAGGAGAGGCTCAATGGGCTGGCTATGCTCTCTATAGAGCGCGAACTTGCAAAGAAGCTGGACTTCAATGACCTTATTGACGACTTTGCCACAGCAAAAGTCCGGCACATTGCATTTCGCACCTGAATATTTGCAGACTAAGGAAAATGTTCAAACTGTAAATATGTTTAAATGTTGAAATAAAATGGTTGACTGTTATAATGGGCTTGGAATACCTGTTATTTAAGGGTTGGAGTGAATGGAGACTGTGAAAAGAGGGGTTGGGTGTGGGTGGTTGCTGTGTGGCGATGTGCATGCGCGCGCATGTGTGTGTGTGTGTGGGGGGGGGGGGGCACTCAGATTATTGGGGGGGGGGGGGGGGGGGGGGGGGGGGCACTCAGATTATTTTGTCCCAGGCCCAGCCAAAGCTGTCAACGGCCCTGATTTTAGCTGTGCAGCTTCAGCCATCTCGCGTTCTTAAGTTTCGTTTGCCGGCACCCGCTTTTTATAGCGGTCCTTGCGCGGTCGAGAAAATAGTGCCTATAGCCACCTGGAAGAGATCGATCCACACATTTTTGAATCGATCTCATATTTTTTGAACGTGAATCAATATCGGATCGTGGATCGATCTTTTGAACCCAGCTGGTTTCCACAGTCTTGTCGTTGAACATGAAAAAGTTTCAATTCCACCTTTGTCTAACATTAAGAATCATGTCTGAAAAAAAGTCTCTTTTCAGTGGGACAGCCATTTTTGCTCATTTTCGACCCTAAAATTTGCTACAAAATACACATTTATGAACCAAAGTAGTCAAATTTTGAAATGCAAGGTAGAACTGATAATGTTTTATCATATGAGACCATAAAAAGGTTTTAGAAATCTCAAAATGTAAACAAAACACGTCCGGACAAAAAAAAAAAAACGTTTTCTGTGAAATTGACTCATATACAGAACTGTACAGTGTTCACTCACTTGAGGATTTTCATATGCAAGAATTAAAATCACTTTTTCACTAAACAACATTCACAAAAAATGTGTTTGCAATTAATTGGGATCCACTGTTTTTATCATTTCAACCGCGCATCAGACCCTCGGCCAATTGAAAATGTCTTTTATGCACTTTTCTCCCTCATGAGAATTTTGAAAAGTTGGCAAGTATGCATTATTTGCACTAACATTTTAATATTGAATAAACAAATCAAAATTGTGTATAATTACCTTACATCCACGCTGTGGGAAAAGTTTTGAGCGAAAATTAAAACTAACTTCGAGTGAAAGAGGTGAAATAATCTGTGCTGAAGTTGGCAGAGACTCTGAGGTAAAGTGAGAGGAGGCGGGAGGGGTCAAGCATCACTGCCGCCTCACAGACTCACCTTCCCGGGTTAAACTCCCACCGCTCCCCCGCTCTCTACACCACTCCCCCTCTCTCTAGCTTTTGTTTTGTTTTCACTGAGTAACCATTTTGATTTGTAAACTAGAGCCGTGACTTAAAGTGCTGATGACACGAACATGACTCTATGCAATTTCTTAAATAAACTATACAACATGGCAAACATGTTAGATTTCTGTTATAATTACGTGAAAAGAAGCTGTTGTTACGCAAATATCCAACTTTTAATTGCACAGCGCAAGAAAACTGGGTCCGTGGCTCGCGGCCATGTTGTGACGTCAGCGGGAGAACACGCTGCGGTTCACTGGCTGTTCTACTCTCTCCCCGTCTCTCTCTCCCGCTCATTTCCTGTCTCTCTACACTGTCCTATCCAAAAAAAAAAAAACTGGCTGTTCTACTCATAGACATCCTATGGTTCTACTCTGGTTCTACTCAATGGAAATGGCGCATGAAAACGCCGGTGAACTCTCTAGTGCTAGCTCTTCCTCTTCTGGGAGTCTAGAATTGTGTTGATCTCTTCCGAATAGAGTCTATGATGGCCTACCCTCTTTACCCTTTGCCTCTCGTTGCTAGGCGGCAGTTACATGAAAGCCGCAAGCTTTCACAAGCAAATACATGACTGATATCACGCCGACTTTATGATTACATTTATGATTATCATGTAGAATCTATAGCTCTACGTACCTTTATCTTATGTCGTTTCACAACACATGTTCTGACAAGATGACTGTCTTTGGATCCGGCATAGCTACGAGTAGACCCCCTCCGGAATACTGGCAGTGTTGCCAGATTGGGATTTTTCCCGCCTAGTTGAGCGGTTTCAAGTGCATTTTGGTGGGTTGCCAGATACTGCTGACGTTTTCCAGCCCAAAATATGTTCAGAACCCACCAAACTGCACTTGAAACCGCCCAACTGGGCGGGAAAAATCCCAATCTGGCAACACTGTGTAGGCACTGCTGATGGTAGTAAAACACGTTTGTGCTGAACTGAACACCCAAGAGATTCTTTTAAGCTGGGAAGGGTGTCAAAACAATCCAAATCGAAGTGTTCAGAGCACAGGACGGATGTTGGTGAGGGCTCCCACTTGTCACGAGTGCGCCTGACTTGCTTCACCCACTTCGCATGCAGCTCGGGATCTCTGGGAAACTTGAATAAACTTACCCCATCCTTGTGGGTTTTGGAGCAAAAGCCGGCAACACAACGCGAAGGCATAATAATAATAATAATAATAATAATATATATATATATAATGTATAATAATAATACTAATAATGACAAACTGAACACCTGTCACATCAACAATAAACTGTTACCAGTTTATTGTTGATGTGACAGGTGTTCAGTTTGTCATTATTAGTATTATTATTATACATTTTATATATATCACTGACGTCATATAACTCCTCCTCCTCATTCGTCTCCTGGGTGCTGCAGCCCTGTCAAATTTGCCCAAATAGCCGCGTTTTTTATCATAACTTGTAAAATAGGCGCCTTCGTGAATTAATATATGGATCATCGGGAATTACTTTTTATGTTATAAAACATCGCCAAAGATGTCAAAAACGTGTCATCAGCACTTTAAACTGCTGTTTCTTCAGACGTAACTAAAACAAACTGAAATAAAAACCGCCCCTTCTTTTCTCCTCAGAAGGTTTAGCCTCCGATGCTAACCTTTTCACCACAGCTTTCATAGCGCGTGCATGCGCATCCAGGAAGCAACAGATGGCGCGAGGCCCCGTTGCCACGGCAACCTTCGTCACCCCGCGAAAACATACCCAACTGTCGCACGTGCGGTGACACCATCACCACTCACAGGTTTATTATGGGGAAAGAAATGAGCTGGGTTGTTTTTTTCTTCTTCCCCATGTTTATTTACTTTAAAAACACACACACACACACACACCAAACTGATGATCAGGTGCATCTTTACGCTCGATCACGGAGGCTGCCATCTTTCAACTCTTTGTTTGAAGCGAGCTTACGTACAGCTATCTAACAAGCGCGTTCATTGGTTGTTACAGAGCGATGGGCCAATCACGTACCTCGTTTCATCTCAATGACGGAATTACTGAAAGTCGGAACGAATAGGATATGAATGCGGATTTTTGAGCGAAAAATCGGAAATTTTTTTTTCAAATTTTGAGGTGAAAAAAGCGGAATTCCACGAATTCGTGGAAAAATCACATCCCTGCCTGTGACTCTATGAAGTAGCCAAACACATGGATCAAAATGTACTTCAAGAGGTGATGCAGATCTGCCAGACAGTCTTACCTGAGTACCAGGCCAAGTTTCCTGAGGTTATCGACACAGTGCATCGGCTCGGTCAGCCAATGGAAAGACGACTCCAAACCTCGAGCGATTATCCTCCAGTTCGCCTCACACAGCTACCGGGATGCAGTCTGGAAAACAGGGGAAAAAAATCAACTCTCCTCCAAAACAACAAACTGTGTTTTGCTGAGGACCTGTCCCAGACTGCCAGAGAGAGAGAGAGAGAGAGACGATGGCAGCTCTGGCCCTTGGTGGCCAAGAGACACCAAGAAGGGAAACGGCATACTTCATTGGTGGTTGGGCCTTTGTCAACGGGACTGAACTGATTCCAGCTACCTGAGGCCTGATGAACATCTACCATGACTGTATAAGTTGCACTGACCATGATGCTTGAAATAGTTAATATACTGTTGAGTTTGTTTCTTTCATAGCATGGGTCACCACCCGGTAAATCTGATCAGCACAAACTGCTCAGGTGAATTTATGTTGATAGAGCTGGGGGTTTTATTTTTTTATTTTCTTCTTACACAAAGCCTTAGTTCAATGTCACTGACTTTGGTTAATTGTTTTGAGTGATTAATATCTGATGCAGGTTGGATTTGCAATAGAAAACTTAAGGAACTGTGGTTAATTTATGTTTAACTAAGACACTTCATAAAAATTTGAATGGTGCGGCCCTTGACAGTGGGTTCCCATATTCTGTTTTCTTCTGAACTTATTCTGTTCTCATTTTATTATTGTTGTTGTTAATATGTTTTTGTCCGATATTACTCTCAATGCCAGGGAGTTAAGAAATATTGCAAAGCATAATGCAATTTTTTTTTGTCTCGAAACAGCATAAAACTGACTTGTTTTATTCAAGTCACACTCAGTTTCCAGTGATGTAAGATTATGGAGGGCCCAGTGGGGTAACGATCTCTGGCTGGCTCATGGACCTGAACACTCTGCTGGGGTTGACACACTAAAATATACTTTCTCTGGTAGTATTCTACAGACTATCTGTGACACAGCAGGACATTTTCTTTACCAGGTTATTCGCATTGAAAGGTTTACTTTAATTGTGAATATTTTGGCTAAAACTCAAAATCTGAGAATAATAAGTTGCTTGAAGTGCAAGAGACTCACACTGAATATACTCTGAATAAGTTTCCAAACACTGGTATCGTAATCGGAGGAGACTTTAACATGATTCTGGATCATAATATGGACTGTTGGCCTCCATGAGATCCAACCTCAGTAAATGGAAACTTAAAGGTTTTTATGCAAAGATATAACTCCATTGACATATGGAGGAATAACAACCCTAACATATAAGCCTTTATCTAGCGTAATAGAAGTGCCACCAGACCGTCACGACTTGATTTTTGGCTTGTATCAGACAATATGAATATTGATAGTGTAGGTATCATGCCGCCATCTTGTGTCAGAACTACAATTCCAAGGCAACTTCCGTGTGTGACCTACGTCACGCGTGGGCGGGATCACCTACGTCAGTCTGCCATGCACGCATAAATCCAAGCGGAAGCTCCACCATCTTTGTCTCTCACGTCTGGACGTATAAAGAGGCGCTCTCCATCAAAAAGACATTTTTCTTGCAAGATCCATCACTCATCGCGATTTTCTTACTTACCCTTGGCAAAGGTAAACTCTAGAGTTGCGCGATCTTTAAACTCAACCTGAGTTACAACTGGTTTACTTGCATTAGAAGTGACGTCACGACTGCAGCCCAGGCAGTTAAAAGTTAAGAAGCGATTGAATCCTTTTTAACTCAAAAGCACTGTGCATCTTATTCTGATCAGAGACTTTTCCTCACGAACGCTGAGGTTCGGACCAAGAATCCTCTGCTTTCCACGGGAACCACCCAAGTGCTCCGCTGGACCCGAAAGTTCTCTGCGCCTCCATCACGAGCGGCTCACGTGCTCCCACGGCGAGGCCTGAAACTACACCGGCGAATAGTTCTTCATATCTTGCTAAAGGCAGGATTAAGTAAGATTTTGGCATTTGGGCATAATTAAGATAGTCTTAGGAATTTGCTTTTATTTGAAATGGTGTGAATTTAAACCCAGGTTTATTCATTACACTATTAGACACGCAGCGTGTTTTATTTTGGTTCTATGTTCTCTCAAGTGTTTAATAGATAGGCTGCGCATGCTTCTCTCTCTCTTATTCTGACTAACACTAATTTCTTTATCATACATTTTGACCTTATCAAGGTTCCAGTGAGTTTGGTAATGTTATGAGTGTGGAATCTTTTTTTTTTTTTTTTGTTACTGAGAGAATACGTGCTCACCAGGCCTGATACACTTTAGATAGATTCCCTTTGTCTTTAGCAACACATGCTCAGTAGGCCTTATAAGGCCTAACAAACACACTTTAGCTAGGCCATAGGGCCTTTAGCAAACTCACACTAGCAACACAAGGCTAAACACAGAGCTAATCCTTTGTTCTGTTTAGATAACATTCTTTTGTTTAGCTACCAACAAGCTAGGCCTCCACCACGTGTAGTTAGCTACACGAGGCTAAACACATGGTCAAGTCCTTCACACACACCTCACTGCTTGTATATATTGATTTATTATTTTATCTTTTTATCTTTGTATAATAAATTCATTTATTAAACAAACTGTTTATTTGTGTGAACAACAATATCTGAAGTCCCCAATCTTCTCAAAGAATTCAAAAAGGGTGCATATGTTATGTAATATGGTAAGTGATTGTAATAATTTGGAAATATACCATAATTTAGCTGTTTGGTAATTTATTATTAAGCACCAGGATTAATGGTATGATTCACTAAACGATTCATTGAACGATTCACTGATTCACTTCAAATGAGTGATTCTATGGTATGATTCAATTCAAACGAGTCAAATTAAACGATTCAATGGGATTGATTAATTTTAATTATTGACCTTCAAAATTTAATGAGACTGATTTAATGAGTGATCACTTAATATCAATAACTAACTGATTGCACCCACAATAGGGCAGCAGTTGTTATCATTACAACACCATTAACAGATCACAATGCAGTCTCCATCTCAATCCCTCTCCATTCGACCAACCCTCAGGTATCCAGGAGTGCCTACTGGAAGCTTAATTATTCACTGTTACACCAGAATACAGTAAAAACAATCATTGTAACACTAATAAAGTGATTCTGGAACAAAGCAAGAGCTGAGAATGCATATTGAGGTTTTTCACCTGATGTCACAGGGTCACGTGACGCCCCGGTGTCCGCCATTTTGAAGGCCAAGCTAGCTAATGTCAACAACATAGTAGCTAGTATGTTACTGTAGCAATGTTTACGTTCAGTCATTTGGATGACTGTTAAAACCTTTCAGTCTCAAGTTTTTCCTTTACTGTATTTTAGTTTACTGTAATTATGATCTGGCAGCTATTTACACCGGATCCAGTGTAAATAGCTGCCGGAGCGTGCTCCGGCTTGCTCCCCCTCAAATTAAGCAGCGCGCTCCGGCTTGCTCCCGGAGTGCTCCGGCCAAGGTTCCGGAACGTGCTCCGGCTTGCTCCCCCTCAAATTAAGCAGCACGCTCTGGCTTGCTCCCAGAGTGCTCTGGCCGAGGTTCCGGAGCGCCCTCCGGCTTGCTCCCGGACTGCTCCGGGAGCAAGCCGGAGCGCGCTGCTTAATTTGAGGGGAAGCAAGCCGGAGCGTGCTCCGGCAGCTATTTACACTGGATCCGGTGTAAATAGCTGCCGGATCATAATTACAGTGAACTAGTAAATACAGTAAAGGAAAAACTTGAGACTGAAAGGTTTTAAGTCATCCAAATGACTGAACGTAAACATTGCTACAGTAACATGCTAGCTACTATGTTGTTGACATTAGCTAGTGCTAACAGCTAGCTGCTAGTACACTGCTACAACACAGACACCGACCCTAATAATACAGTTCTTGGTCATTGCCTGGTAACAGCAAATTTATAACGGGCCATGTCTCAACAGACTAAGAAGTTATTTCAATGACATTTAATAACATTTTGTTTATGCTGAGGACCGAAAGTAAATGAAAATGTGAACAAACCTTAGCTGTAATAAGAGGGCGACCACCGGCTCCAGGGACGACCCACTGATGTAGGCATGTTACCCATCCTAACACAAAATATTTGTAGGCATCCAAACTCTTGTACGCTTTCAGATCAATACCTGTGTATGGCGATTGGGTTTTTAATGGCATAGGTATACAGATCATTTGGGCCGAAGTCAGGTACGAGGGCTTCGTGTACTTCCGTACGTCAGTGAACAATCCTGGTGGAAGCAGGTAAATGTCGTTCTCTAAGCCTGCTAACCTCAATTTTTGCAAATACCTCTCCCTCTGCTCACCCTGTAAATGCCCTACGTCGCTGGATAGTGAAGGTGTTTTCTGCATCTCGCTCCTTCTTCTTTTATGTTTTTCGTTTGTCGCCTTCCTCGCATTCAAACTGATTCGAGCCGTGACGTCCAAAATGGCAGGCTAACGATGCATCACATGACTTGGTCATGTGGGTGAAAAACCTCAATAGCACCAGTTGGGAACTGTTCAAATTTAAAGTGGGCCAATACTTAAGGAACTATGGCAGTGTCCTCACAAAAAATCATAGATTAGAAGAAGAGAGAGTGTGATTTCTAAAATAATGGTCTTGTCACAGAAAATCTCTGCAAACTTAGAAGAGGAAAGGTTAGTTAATCTCAGAACAATCCAAATTAAAAGATATACACAAAGTAAAAGGAGCCTTTGTAAGGTCGAGGAAAAGATGGCGTGAAGAAGGGGAGCAACACTCTGCATACTTCTGCAATTTAGAAAGGCATCATGGGAAAGTTAATGTAATCCAGCAGCTTCATATTGATGGTGTTGTAACTGATAATCGAAAAAGAAGAGCTAGTTATTGTTCAAATTTCTGTGGTAATATATACAAATCAAATTACTGCCAACATTCAAACAGCTGTGTTTTTGAACTCTCTCAGTAGACCCCTTGCACTGACATCACACTTACCATACGCTAGCAACCGTTGCTACCCTTGTCCTGGGGGACAAGCGAACTTTGTTTACGTACTGAAAATAAGTGATATTGAAAATGTCAGACATCTGTAGTTTGAAGAAAACTACAGCTACAAAAACTTTACTCCCAGATTACTCGGATAATCTAAATCAGAAAGAAGCAAAGGATAGATATACGGGTAATTTTGTGCCAAATCACCAGAAGGCTCCCAACTTACCAAGTCAGATTTGCTTCAGAATTTTTATTTTGATGCCCTTGTAACTAATAATTACTGTGCAAAATTTTAGGTATCTCCAGTAGTTTTGGAGATATTAAGCCTTCAAAAAGGGGGCGTGGCCCCATTTTAGCATAAAAAGTGTTACAAACATCCATAGTTTGATGGCTAATAACTTTTGAACTGTTCACACAATGGTTCAAATTTGTACACATGATTCTTTGATATAATAAGGCTCTGTACACAGAAGGAGAGCTTTGTATGTGACATATTTGCAGATTTATGGCGTGCCAAATATGGCTTCCTGAAATGCGCATTTGTCCATGGTAGCACTTTTGGCTCTCTATATCTCCAGATTTAATGACACCAGATGTCTGATTCTTTTTAATATATGAGACATGTTATAGTACTATCAGGAAAAGATGTTATATCTGTGACAGCTTGAATGAAATAGTTTTCTTCACAGCACCAACTTCATATTTGGTACATATATAAATTAGACCTTGCTCTTTTGACTGATCCAATTTGTTTTCTGGTAGACCTTGTCAGATTTTTGCTATAATCATTCAAAATACAGACGCGACAAGCTTTTTTCCATTTTTAGGGGCCTATATATGAGACAAATATAATTTGTCACAGATATAACATGTTTTCCTGATAATACTATAACATGTCTCGTATATTAAAAAGAATCAGACATCTGGTGTCATTAAATCTGGAGATATAGAGAGCCAAAAGTGCTACCATGGACAAATGTGCATTCCAGGAAGCCATATTTGGCACGCCATAAATCTGCAAATATGTCACATACAAAGCTCTCCTTCTGTGTACAGAGCCTTATTATATCAAAGAATCATGTGTGCAAATTTGAACCATTTAGTGTGAACAGTTCAAAAGTTATTAGCCATCAAACTATGGATGTTTGATTGTAACACTTGTTTTTATGCTAAATATGGGGCCACGCCCCCTTTTTGAAGGCTTAATATCTCTGAAACTAGTGGAGATGTTGGCCTAAAATTTTTCACAGCAGTTATTAGTAACAAGGACATTAAAATAAAAAAAAATATGAACAAAATCTGAGATGGTCAGTCGGGAACTTTCTCTAAAATTTGGTGATTTGGCACGGAATTACTCTCACGCAGAAATTAGAGTTTATTAGTGGTTATGATCTGTACAAAATTCCTCGAAACAGTTGGAGTGACAATGTAGCTATATGGCCTAGTGTTACCTACATAGATGTTGGAATGTACATTTTCACTGAATTTTCTCTGTTTTAATTTTTTTTAAATTGTTTGCTGGAAGAGAAGAGCAGGGACGATTGAGAATTGAGCAGCTGTGGTTTATTTACACTTGATACTAAAACTTGTAGCGTCCTAGCAACCACCACAAAGACATTTATAAAAAGCCCAGAAATTCTTCCTTACCCCGGCATAAACGATACAGGATTTATCTTGGGTGGTGTTTACATTAGACCGTATCCGTCTCGTTTTCGTCGCGGATGCACTGTCCGTGCACATTAAAACGCCGGGAAACAACTCCACAGGCGGAACAACTTGAATCCGCCAGGGCCCACGTATTCAGCCCAGTTTGTATCTGATCCGGTGCTGTGTAAACATTGAGGAACGAGGAAACGCAGTGCTGAGCTCTAGCTGACGTCGTCATTGGACAACATCACTGTGACATCCACCTTCCTGATTCGCTGGCGTTGGGATCACACACACAGCGGCTCAGTCCCGAATCACTGCTCGTGCACTTCACTCGTGCGCTCTGCGAGCTGCGCAGGGCCGGAGTGCGCACCCTCCAGAGGGCACTCGCTGTTCAGGGCGGAGTGATTTGGAGCGCAGGAGGAAGCGCTGAGCCGCACTGAGGTTTATTTACACATTTCAACTTATTTACCTCCTTCAGGCGCTTAAACTCAGTGAGAACATGAACATCACAGCCAGGTGTGTTTATCTGCTGGAGAAGGTGTTCGCTTGCCATCCTTCCACTTGCAAGTGGTGAGTGACTTGCACATGCCCGATATGCACTGGGATCATGTGACGTGCCGTCTAATTAGTCATGTGATTAGCATATCCGTGTATTGGCGTTGCTGTGTGCACGCGAATCGTGTATTGGCGTTGCTGTGTGCACGCGAATCGTTTTAAAAACGTTAATCTGATGATCCGGTGATATGGTCTAATGTAAACACCACCTTGGTGTCCTGATCCCCAGATCTTTAACCCAGCCACATATAAAAAGTTGTTCTCCTCCATGCTCTTCCAGGTTTTCATCTGTTTGTCCGTGTAGAATGATGTCTGCAGCACCAGGGTGTTTGAGATGTCGGGGAACTCAAAGGATGGATAATTTTCCAATTCATAGGAAAAATCCTTCTTTACTAGCGAGTAAGGATCTATCCCATCGCAAAGAGCAACTTTCTGAAGGTATCCTGACCGTGTATTGGCCTCTAAACTGTGAAAACTGTCAGAGACAGTTTCACTCACTCTTTACATGACAACAGCCAAATCAGTTTGCCTGAACACCACTTCATTCACCGGAAGTAAACTCACAAGCAAAAGTCATGTGACTGAATACAACCTACACGGCCGGCCCAAGGCATAAGCGAATTAAGCGCCCGCTTAGGGCCCCACACACCACCAGGGGCCCCCAAGAGCAGTTGGAATGCCCACCTGCGAAAATATTTTTAATTAAAAAAAGTAATATCAATGACATGATATAGCAGAAACAAAAGACACAAAAATAAGACACAAAATAAAGTTTTTTGTATCATTTTCATAGTTGGTACATTAGGTTAACTAATCCTTGCTGCTGGTTGCTGCCACTGCGCTCCTGCACAACCAGACGCACGTGACGTGACAGGAGTTATTCACTTCGGAAGATAGGTGGACTAGATGGCTAAGCCATGTCTCAAAAAAGAAATTATCCATCTGGGGCAGAGAAGAGGAAGAGACAAAAGGAAGAAAAAAGCAGCAAGAAAAAGGTAAATTTGAATGTCCAATGTTACTATTTTTGTGTCATTAAGGTTGTCTATGTTCTGGCTAGGTTGGCTGGATTAGCTAACAGAATGTCTGTCATAGTAGCTAACGTTATGCTACCCAACACAACAAAATGTAGCCTCGGATATCATCTTTAGTTCTAAGCTGAGAGCCCTCGCTTTACTTACAAACTCCAACCTAAATGTCATGACCGATATTAGCTCAAGTGGACAAAGTCATATCAATTTATTAAGATTGGCGCAGTAGTGTGTTCAATAAGGTGAGTGCAAGTTCTTGATAATTGCTGTCAGATCACTAGTGTGAGTTTAACAATCTGTCAATAGCTGTTATTATTAGCCTTTCTGCCTGCAGGATAGTCTATTGCCATTAACTGGTACTGCCCTCTGCTGGACGACACAATGCAATACATAATTCTGCCTCACCAATGTTGGCTTGGATGATTTTAAAATTTGAGTTCACTGTTATTGATAGTGTGTAGGCCTGCATGTATGAAATGCATAGTAATTAAATCCTGTTACACAATGTAGGCAAAAGTCATCGCCAGATATGTCAGCCTACTCTTAAGCATGAGTAATTGTACGCTCTTGAATATAAGTAAAGATACTAAATTAATTACATTAAAATAATTTATTAATGATGTACTGGTGTACCATTATTTTGCAGGAGCCCTGCTGAGGTTTTTTGGGACACAATCAACCACATCTGCCCAGGCAGATCTGGGTACCTCCGCCTCCTGCTCCTTTGATGAAAGTGCTCCAAGTGAGTCATAATATGTTACTACCAAATCATGAATTAATCACACTTTTATTTCAAAATAATGTTGTTGAAACACAGTTGAATATTTATTTTGAATGACATGACACATTTTACACATTTTGCCTGTTTTTATTTTTTACACATTTGGCCTGTTTTTATGAGTTTTCATATTTTCTCCTATAAATAGTTTTAAGTGCAACATAATAGGTTGTTGTTGTGTTATTGTTGATGTTATTATGCTGCAAATTTCTCTGTTCATTTTGTGAATTTAAGATTTCTTTTAAGATGTAAGGTTTATTCCAGATTTTAAGATTTATTTATCTGTTTGTTATTTAATAACATTAGAAGTACAAGTACTAAGTACTGTTTGTAAGAACTGTGTATGTTAGGTTTTGTTTTGCACATTAGTGCAAAATAAACTGGTTAACTTGTTTACATATACAGTGTCTTGTCTACTGATTTGTTGTTTTACTTACAAATATGCCACACATCACTCTGAATATTTTATATTGCAATAGCCACAAGTTGCAGTATAATGTAAACCAACTGAGGCCCACTTTACACGGGGACGGTATAAAACAAACGCAAAAGTCCGTTTTTGTTCTCACTTTTTTCCGCGTCTACACGACCGTTTTCAAGGAGGAAATCTGCGTCTATACGGTGACGCATAAATGTCTCCGCTATGTCTGCACGCATGCGCAACGTCTTCCGTCTTGTCTGATCTGCACATCTGCGCCGCTGTTCTGTCAAGTTATCCTACCAAGCCTACTATGCATGCGCGAAATCCAGGAGGGTAGGAAAATTCAACAGTAGTTTTGTCCCACCGATCAGCTGGGCTGATAGAAAATCGGTGAGAATTTCACGCATTTGCCGATTTTTATGTTTTGTGCGTATTGGTCGAGTCTTTGGCCGAGTCAAATAATTTGTAATGACTTGTTTTGAATAATAAAACGGTCTGTATGAGAACTTGCTAGGATAACTTTACAGAACACCGGTCCGGCTGAGGTACTGTAGTGCTCGAGGGAGGAGCAGGAGCAAACCGAAACTCTTTTAATCTGCCTTTATTAAGTAACACTCACTCTTGTTTCGGTGAAGAAGAGAAAAGGCAGTGTCCATCTCAGCAAAATAAACCCGTTCGGCTGCTAGTTTTGTTTTCAGTCTCGGGTTTATGGTTTCACGAGCGGCTTGAATAGGCGGCGCGCGCGCGTGTGTGTGTAACTTGGCGACACCAAACTGAGGAGCTCTAGCTGGGCGGGTGAGCAGGAAAACACATCTACTGCATTTAAAACACAGAGCAGCTTGAAGGTCCGTTGGATCGATGTAATCAGACATGCTCTTACTTTTTTACTTACTTTCTTACTTTCCGGGCTGGCATGTACAGTATATGACACATGTATGACGTAAACACGTACCCGACGTGAGCAGATCCGAGCGGAGTTTCGCGTATTGGGTAGTTTAGACGGATACGCAACGGGGGCCGTTTTTAAACTTATCCACTTTGGAAGGCGTTTTCAATTTTATCCGTTTTTCAGCCTCGGAAACGCCGTCCTCGTGTAAACGAAAGGCACTTCTGATAAAATATTTAGTCGTTTTTACCCGACAGCGTCCTCGTGTAAACGGGCCCTAAAAACGCAGATTATGGTGGGTGGCTAGACTAACTAGACTAACTGTGTAGCCTAAGAAATAATAAGGCAGCTAGCAGTGTAGTTTTGGTGGTGTGGGGGGGCCCCCAAATCAAATTCTGCTTAGGTCCCCTTAAAGGCTTGGGCCGGCCCTGACAACCTATATTCTATTCCAGGTTAACCACTCGCAAAGAACGACTGAAAAATCTTCAACTCCGTGGACTGTCAGTGAAGAAATTGGCAGGATGGTGGCTGCACGCTGTGACTGTATGGCAGGCCTCGGAGAAAGCTGTTCTCACACAGCATCGTTATTGTGGGCTTGAAGCTAGAGTGAAACAAAGGGATTCACTGACAGTGACAGATAAAAAGGCGGACTGGGTTCTTCCTACTGCTGTGAAAAAAAGTCTCCTACTCCCAGATCAGAGATATTTCCTTTCTAAAGAAATGCCCAAGTCAAGTTCCTCAGCCACAATCAGAAGTTCAAGACAAAGTTCTAGGGAAAGAAAAGAAAGAAAGCACAACTTTATTCATCACACACTTGTGAAATTTCCTCTCTGCATTTAATCCATCTGGGGCAGTGAAGACACACACGTAAGCAATGAGCACACACACATACCCAGAGCAGTGGGCAGTCATGCTAACAGCACCCGGGGAGCAGTTGGGAGTAAGGTGCCTCGCTCAAGGGCACCTCAGCCCAAGGCTGTCCCATATTAACCTAACCGCATGTCTTTGGATTGTGGGGGAAACCAGAGCACCCAGAGGAAACCCATGCAGACATGGGGAGAACACGCAAACTCCACACAGAAAGGCCCTTGCTGGCCGCTGGGTTTGAACCCAGAACCTTCTTGCTGTGAGGCGACTGTGCTCACCCCTACACCACCGTGCTGCCATTATGTGAAAGGGGAGAGCACAAACGCAGTCCCCCACTACCAGAAATTATGTAGTTGAGATTCCTGCATTTGAGGAATTCACAAAGGTCAGCACAGCCTGAGTGCAATGGCTGGGCCTCACTTTGGGCAAACCACCTTCTTGATCATGGTGTTGCCCCTGCCAGGGAGACGGTAATACTGTTTATCTTTTTCTCTGTTTGAATGATTGGAACCACAAACAGTGCAAACATGAACCATATTTAAGACAGATTAATCCTTGCTTACAGGAAAGACGATGTCTGGTTGTCCCCCAGTAGACGCTATCATGTGATGTGTGACGTCATGTGCAAGGAGTCTATAATATCAGCCAAATTCATCCAGATGACAGACAACTGTGTGATCAAAATATGACCATCGAAGAAGTCTCTTATGCAATTGACCATCTAAAGGTGAACAGATCTCCCGGTGCTGATGGTCCCTCTGCTGAATTTGAGGAGACCTTTCCAGAAGAGTTGGCCCCCTTTATAACTGAAGTCATATTAGAAAGTATTGAAGTAGACACTCTCCCTCCTTCAGTGACTCAGGGCTTGATTACTTTAATTCCCAAACCCAAAAACCATCTCATGTCTATTGATAACTGGCGACCTATTTTAATTCCTGAATAATGACTACAAGATTTTTGCCTCCATAATTGCTGAACAAATTAAAAATGTATTAGATTCAGTTATTGATGTTCAGTCAGGATTTTTAAGAAAAAATACATATTTCTAATAATATCAGGCTTGTCCTTGATTTGATTGATTATTTCCTTCTTCTGTCCTGGTGACAGCTACATCCTCTTTTTGGACTTCTATAAAGTATTTAATATGATGGAGCATCATTTTTTTATTCAGGTCCATCAAAAAATTTGGATTTGGGAGCTTCTTCTGTAAAGCTGTTAAAACGATGTACACAAATGGAAACAGCTCCATCAGATTAAAAGGTGATATCTCCCCAAGATCTGACCTGAAAAGGGGCATCTGTCAGGGCTGTCCAGCTTCCCCACATTTATTCATTCTCTGTACATGACTTCTTACCAGTCATAATAAAAACAGCACACTATAGGGAATATCCATCGCAGGCAGAAGCATCATAATATGTCAACTTACAGATGATCCAACCTTGTTTTTAAAGAAGGCCAGTCAAGTGCCTATTGCTCTCACAGTCACAGAGTCGTTCTCTGTAGCGTCTGGTCTTCATTCAAACTTCCTCTGAAAGAATGTAATATACCTCATGTTTACAACGTACCAGTTAAAGAAAAGGTGACTTACTTGGGGATCACGATCCTGAAGAATGAGGAAACACGATGCTCTGAAAACTTTAGCCAAATTGTTGATAAGACGAGGAAAAAGCTTAATCAGAGGTTACAGAGAGATTTATCTTTAAAAGGCAGAGTGTTGTTGATGAAGGCAGAAGGTTTATTGCGTCTCATTTCTGCAGCGATTCTTTTGTTTGTTAGGAAGCAGCCTTGTGACACAATCGCAATCGATAAATTACTCTTCATCTTCCTCTGGAAAAACAAGACTCCCTATGGAAATAAATCTGTTATCATGAATAGCTCGGATTCTGGTGGACTCAACTTCCTGGACTTCACAAGTCTTCATCATACTTTTAAAACCAACTGGATAAAGCAGTTCTTGACCAAACCGACATCTCTCTGGAGTTTTATTCCCAATTATATTTTGTCTAAGATTGGTGCTCTGGAGTTTGTACTTTTATGTGATTACAAAATAGAGAAACTTCCCTTAAAGTTCTCTGAATTTCACCAGCAAATGCTTTTCACAGTCTTTAATTTACAAACACTATTTTCCTCCCCATAAATGCTGCATTTGGAACAATCGCAGTGTGACATTTAAAAATAAATCCCTTTTATAAAAACTGGGTGGATAAAAATATAATTTTAGTAAATCAGTTATTAAATGTGGAGCTCTGTCACTCACCATCTTTATTTTCTTTCTCTCCCATACACAGCCACTGCTCTACACACACACACAAATCTGGAGCAGAGGATCATAGGAACTTCCGCATACATTAACAACTGTTAACAAAAACACTTTCAAACACTAGCGTTAGCACGCTAACTTAACAAAACTGCTGTCAAAAATGAGCATCAATGCACTTACTTTTAAAAAAAAAAGCAACCGCTGTCAAACTCTAGCATTAGCTTGCTAACTGTTAACAAAATGCTGTCATGCTCTAGCATTAGTGCACTAACTTTGAACAAAAACACTGTCATACACTAGTGTTAGCATGTTAACTTAACCCTATCAAAAACAAGCATCAACGTGCCAACTTAACAAAAATGCTGTCAAGTTCTAGTGTTAGTGCGCTAACTTTTAACACTAGTGTTAGCATGCTGACTTAACGAAACCCTATGAAAAATGAGCATCAACGCGCTTACTTAAAAAGAAAATGCTGTCAAACTTGAGCGTTAGTGCGCTAACTTAACAAAAACGCTTTTAATAACGAGCATCAACATGCTACCTGTTAACAAAAAAGCTGTCAAACTCTAATTTTATTCTGCTAATTTAACAAAATGCTGTCAAGAACCAGTGTTAACACACTAACTGTTAACTAAACACTTTCAGAACATGAATGTTGGTGCGCTGTTAAAAACGCTGTCAAACTCTAGAATTAACGTGCTAACCATTGTAGGTGCAATTAGTCTTAAGTGATCAATCTCATTAAATCATTAAATCAGTCTCATTAAATCTCATTAAATCAGTCTCATTGAATCAGTCTCATTAATTAATACCATTAATTTTGGTGCTTAATAATAAATTACCAAACAGCTAAATTATGGTATATTCCAAATTATTATGATCACTTACCGTATTACATAACTCATATGCACCTTGGAATTCTTTTGAGATTGGGCGACTTCAACTATATTAGGAACAACAAATAAACACACGGTTTCAATAATAATTGAATTTATTATAACAATGATAAAAATTGAATAATAGCAGTTGAAATATATACAAATATGATATGGTCATATACTTGATGAGCGCGTGTGTGTGTGTGTGTGTGTGCGCGCGCGCGAGGGGAGAAAGAGAGAGCAAGGGCGTGTGTGTGTGTGTCTCTGTGTGTGAGGGAGAGAAAGGGGGGTGAGACAGAGATTTCCTCCTTACTACTACTACACGGGCCACTGAGCTCTTAGGATGTGTCTCGTATGCGACTGCGCAGTATGAGGAGGAGGAGATAAAGAGGGTTTGAATGTGGGCGCGGGAGAATGTGCTATAAAGTTTGAATTGAATCAGAGCATGGAATGTTATCTAAGTAGAACAAAGGATTAGCTCTGTTGCTAACTAAGGTGTGTTTGTGGGGGGAGGGTGACGACCTCATGGTCCCTTGAGACAATACAATTAGCCCTGGATGCTAATGAGACAAAAGAATTAGCCGTAGCAGCTAATTCCACTAGCTTATAACATTACTAAATCCACTGAAATCTTGATGAGGTCAAAATATGTGTAATAATGAAATTTAGGTGTTAGGAAGGAATAGAGAGCATGCAAAAGCCTATCTATTTAGCAATTGAGAGATCAAAACAAAATAGAACAATCATCAATTCAACTCTGCGTGTCTACAGTGTAAACAATTAAACCGTTCCTGAGTTTAAATTCACACTACTTAATAAAACTAATTCGTAAGACTAGTCTTTTTGCCCAAAATGCCAATCTTATGTCAGTATCTTGCCTTGACGCAAGATTATGAGGAGGGGTTCTGGAGAGACGGAGTGTCCCAGTTTGGAGGCCTCCGTGAAGCACAGAGAATTTCTTGGTCCGACGTGTTGTCGTTCGTGAAGAAAAGAAGTCTCTGATCAAACAATGTGCACAGCGCTTTTAGTTAGAAGGAATCCGGTCGCTTCTAACTTTAATTAACTGCTTTGGGCTGCAGTCGTACGTACTTATAATGAACAAATGAAAAAAACGGTTGTAACTCATCCGAGTTAAAATCGCGCGATTCTGGATTTTTACCGTGGCCAGTGGTAAACAAAGAAAATGCGCTAAATCGTGGATGCTCTGAGAGCAGATGTCTCCTTTGTCTGTTACTGTGTGGTTCACAGAGCCGAGGAGATAGTGTCTCTTTATGCCTACGGATCCAAGTCCTAGAACCAAAGAGAAAGAGCAGAAGTTTACTGAGTCACTTATAGCTTCCTGGAGGATGTGACGTAGGTGATCCCGCCCAGGCGTGACGTAGGTCAGCGTGGAAGTTGGTTGGTGGGATCTGTAGTTTTAAAAGGGACTGTGATTGTACTTACACCATTAACAAAAACGCTTTCAAAAACAAGCATCAGCATGCTGTTAACAAAAATGCTGTCAAACTCCAGTGGTAGTGTGCTAACTGTTCACAAAAATGCTTTCAAACACTAGCATTAGCATGCTAACAAAAAATGCTGTCAAAAATGAGCATCAATGCGCTTACTTAAAAAAAAAAAACGCTGTCAAAATGTAGCATCGGTGCACTAACTTAACAAAAACGCTGTCAAACTCTAGCATTAGTGTGCTAACTATTCACAAAAATTCTTTCAAACACTAGCAGTAGCATGCTAACTGTTAACAAAAACGCTTTCAAACACTATCATTAACACTCTAACTGTTAAAACATTGTCAAACTCTAGAATTAGGATGTTAACATAAAAACACAGTCAAATTCTAGCATTAGAGCACTAATTGTTGATAAAAATGCTTTCAAACTCTAGAATTGGCGTGCTAACTGTTGACAAAAATGCTTTCAAAAATGAGCATCAGCGTGCCAAGTTAACAAAAACGCTGTCAAAGTCTAGTGGTAGTGCACTAACTGTTCACAAAAACACTTTCAAACACTAGTGCTAACTTAAAAAAAACACTTAACTGTCAAACTGTAGCCTTAGTGCGCTAACTGTTCACAAAAACGCTTTCAAAAACAAGTGTCAGCATGCTAACTATTAATAAAAACAAAAACATTGTCAAACTCTAATGTTAGTGTGTTAACTTAAAAACAATGTCAAACTTTAGCATTAGCGTGCTATCTTAAAAATATGAGAGTTACGGCGCTAACTGTTAACAAAAATGCTGTCACACGAATGTTAGTGTGCTAACTTAACAAAAATGCTGTCAAATACAAATGTCAGCATGCCAACTTAACAAAAATGCTCTCAAACTCTAGTGTTAGTGAGCTAACTGTGAAACAGTCAAATATGAGTGTTAGTATGCTAACTGAACAAAAACACTGTCAAACTTCACCATGAGTGCGCTGTTCACAAAATCAGCATCAAACACAAAAATGAGCAGCGCGCTAACTGTTAACAAAAACACTGTCAAACTCTAGCATTAGTGTGCTGCTCATTTTTGGAAGTGTTTTTGTTAACAGTTAACATGCAAACAAGTATTTGATGGCAATTTTGTGAACAGTGCACTCACGCTAGAGTTTGACTGTTTTTGTTCAGTTAGCATACTAACACTCATATTTGACTTTCTTTTAACAGTTAGCACACCGACGCTAGAGTTTGAGAGTGTTTTTGTTAACAGTTAGCGTGCTAACATTCGTATTTGACAGCATTTTTGTTAAGTTAGTGCACTAATGTTCGTGTGACAGCATTTTTGTTAAGTTAGCGCCGTAACGTTCGTATCTGACAGCATTTTTGTTAACAGATAGCACACTAACACTTGCATTTGACTGTTTCTTTTAACAGTTAGCATGCTAAGTGTTAATAAAACACTCAAATTCTTTCATTAGTGTGCTGACTTAACAAAAAAGCCATCAAACATGAGTGTTAGTGTGCTAACTTAACAAAAACAAGCCTCAGCGCATTAACAAAAACGTTATCAAGCAGAGGTGTTAGCATGCTAACTGTTAAAAAAATCACCATCAAACTCTAGTGTTAGTGCACCAACTTAACAAAAACACTTTCAAAACCAAGCATCAACACGTTCATAAAAATGCTGTCAAACTCTAGTGTTAGCATGCTAGCTTAACAAAAACCCTGTCAAAAACAAGCATTAGCATGCTAAATGTTAACAAAAATGCTTTCAAAATTGAGCATCAGTGCGTTAACAAAAACGCAGTCAAACTCGAGCGTGACTGTGCTAACTGTTCACAACAATGCTTTCAAGCACTAGTGCTAGCACACTAACTTAACAAAAAGCTGTCAAACATGTTAACTATTGACAAAACGCTGTCAAACTCTAGTGTTAGTGTGCGAACTGTTCACAAACATTGTCAAACTCCAGCGTTAACATACTAACTTAACAAAACGCTTTCAGAACGTGAGCGTTAGCATGCTAAATGTTAAAATGCTTTCAAAAACAAGCATCAACGCACTGTTAACAAAAACGTTGTCAAATTTTTGCATTAGTGCACTAACTGTTGGCAAAAATGCTGTCAAACTCTAACATTAGCATGCTAACTTAACAAAAATGCTTTTAAACTAATGTTAGCATGCTAACTGTTGACAAAAACGCTGTCAAACTTTAATGTTAGCATACTAACTTAACAAAAATGCTGTCAAACATGCTAGTGTGCTAAATGTTAACAAAAACACTGTCAAACATTAGTGTTGGCACGCTAACTGTTAAAGTGCCATCAAACACTTGCGTTAGTGTGCTAACCGTTAACAAAAACACTTCCAAAAAAAAGGATTAGCGCATTAACAAAAACCCTGTCAAGCTCCAGCATTAGCGTGCTAACTGGTAACAAAACATTTATTCATTTCATTTATTTATGTCAAGAAGAGAATGTGCCTGCAGTGTTTGTTTGTAAATAAAAGCTGAAGTTGATGGTGTTTGTGTGTGATGAAGTGTGAAGGAGAAACACAGTGGTGGTTGGTTTTATCTACACAGACATCAGCAGCTGAACTTCATCCATTTTATTGATCAGATTCAATTCTGCAGTAAATCTCAGTGTGAACTGTAAATCAGCTTTATTCAGATTTGATTCGGAACGACAAACTTCCACAATCATAATGTGTAAAAAACAGACTGTAGGATTCAAATTATTTATTGATGAGAAAACAAACCCCAGGCATTAAAATAAACTGTACAGCACTTTAAAAGGGGAAATGTCTTTCTAACATTCACCAGAAAAAGTAAAATATTTCTTTTGATTCTCACCATTTAATAGATGATTAAATCTGTGAGGTGAAAATTCATTCAGGTTTAAATACAGGAGAGATGATCAGTGGGGCTGCATTTTTGCCTTCATCGTTGAACCAAGTATCAAAATATGGATAAAGTTTCTCAGTGAAATGCTGATCAGTGAAAGAGTAGATATGAGATCTGGACTTCACATCATAAAAGGAGACCAGACCCTCATCATAATCCACAAACACCCCCACCGTCTCCAGCTTCTCTCTCAGTGGGAGGGGAACATCGGGATCAGCATTAGCCCAGTACTGATTCTCCTTCCTGAGTCCCACAGTCCAGACTCCATACTGAGGTTTCTGTGTAATCCACTCCTTCCTGTTAATGTTCTCACTCACAACTCCTAATGTCCACAATGTTTTCCCTCTGACCTGCACCTCATAATAAAATCTCCCTGAGGAGAAACTCTGCTTTCCCACAACACTATGATGGTATTTAAACCTCTGTGGTGTATCAGTGAGTTTCTGCCGCTCGCCTCCACATCTCGCTTGTTTTCCATCAGCAGACAGGATGAGTTCAGGATGAGCTGTATCAGGATCCAGAGTCACATCCACTGAGAGAAACACACAGTGTGTGATGTGAGTTTGAAGGTAAAAAAGATTAAATCATCATCCAGTGGATCAGATTTATTCAGATTTATGAGAGGATTTGTAGAAAATAATTCAACATTTTTAAATGATCTCTTGTAAAAAGAGAAAACTTGTCCACACTGTTCCAAATGTCTGTCGTTTTCACAGCATTTTTACTGAATAATGAACAAATGCTGACTGTCGAACCTGTAGACAGCATGTTGCTGTAGACCTGAAAAGCATCATGGTCTAAACTCTCTGCTGGGTGAATTCCACACTCAATAGATTTTTCCTGTGAAATACAACACCGTCATTTTGAGAGGGATTTTTTTAGCAGGACCTTTTTCACCTGCTTTTCTCCAGACAGTTTTGTTGTCAGAGTTTACTGATAAGATTCCACAATTTCTTCAGCCTTTGACTTCAGTAAGGTCACTGAGCTCATTATTTTACGATTGTACGGTAATTGATCAGTTTTCAGGTTCCCTGTGTGTGCAAGTTTAAAAGCGCACTGGGAGAGAGAAGGAGAGAGACACACCTTCATTAGCTCGTAGGTGAGTGTGTATAATATTCCTAAAATAAACAATTTACACACAGCATTGTGAGAGATTTTATTATCTGGAGGCATTTAGTTGATGTCATCAGTTTGGGGTTCAAGTAACATTACTGGATAAAAGTTAAAGTGGAATCGTGTGTGTGTGTGTCACTGAGCTCTGTATAAAAATCTGGAGGGCTCAGAGCCCATCCCGTGCTGTAGAAACGAGTGAAGCCACCTGGCCGCCATCTTACTGCTCACATCGCATGTATTTGGTTTGTGTGTTAAAGCGTCGTATCCGATCAAATTTGCCCCAAGAAAAGTAGCTCCTGACTTTTTCCTCTTTCATTCCCTCCTCTTATTTTCTCCACTTTACCCCCCATTCCTTACAGTTCTTTATCACACTCCGCTTCACTGTTATTGTTGTTTTTTCCCTTTTCCAGTTCAGTCTCTGATAATTTTTTTGAACGGTTCTGTTACTACTATAATTATTTTTATGGAGATTTCAGTTTCTCTTATACAGTGGATGTTTCTCTTTCGTATATTTCTTCTTCCTTTCTATCTATCTAGAGCAGCGGCCACAATTATCGGCAGTCCATAATTATCGACACCTTTTCAGATTTACCAATAAAAAACAATTTTACAAAGATGAGTTTCAGTTATAACAGTTATTATTGGTTAATTAATCAACCGGAAGACCTGCTTCACCCTTTGATCTTGTCGTCTGATGATGCAGCTCGTTACCTGAGATGGAATTTTTTTTAGCACAATCAGCAATTTGAGGAAAACCTGGGTGTTATCGCAGGTAAGCATGGTGGAAAGATCATGGACATGTTTTTACTGATCAAATTCACCAATATTTCATGATCTCCTTATCGAAACCTACTTTGTTTCTTACTCTTTCATTTGACAGTCGCCATTTTGTATCTAAATGCACGTTTGAGAGTCACGTGAGGAGTCGATAATAGTGATCACTTTCACCGGTGTCCACCATTATCGACACCCTGTGGAATTAAGGGACATTTACAACTGTTATGGATCGATCTTTGTGTAACATTGCTGAAGTGCTTTTATTTTTTTAAAGTGCTGTGATTTATAATAATTTTTTTCTGATTGATAACAGAATGGAATGTTTATAGAGTATTTGGAATTTGGAATCTGATTGTAATAAATAGAATTAGAGCAGAATTAGTGTGAATGGTTGTCTGTGTCTATGTGTTAGCCATGTGATGACCTGGCGACTTGTCCAGGGTGTACCCCTCCTTTTGCCCGTAGTCAGCTGGGATAGGCTCCAGCTTGCCTGCGACCCTGTAGAACAGGATAAAGCGGCTAGAGATAATGAGATGAGACATTTAAAATAGTTTTCACTGACCAAAGTGCTGTACATAAGGTAGCTAAGAAATCAGAAGTAAAATGGACAAACAAACACAAAAAGAAAAGATGCATTAATAGCTGCAACAAAAATACACATTACAAACACAGAGATTGACAGATAGACAAAGAGGCCAGAATTACACAAACAACAAATAACAACAACATTGAATAACACCCACTACAAAAATAACTCGGGAATGGGCAGCTAAGAGGATGCAAAAGCCAGTGAGTAGAGGTGAGTTTTGAGCCTGGATTTAAAAGAGGAGATAGAGGGGGCAAGTCTAATGTCTGGGGGCAAACAGTTCCACAGACTTGGAGCCGCTACTGCAAATGCCCTATCACCTTTTTGTTTGAAGTGAGCCCGGGGCACATGGAGGAGACCTTTATCAGCAGATCTGAGGGACCTAGGTGCAGGGGGTGGTTTTAGAAGATCTGAGATGTAAATAGGGGCTTGACCATGCAGCGCCTTGTAGACTATTAGTAGGACTTTAAATTGGATCCTAAAACTAATGGGGAGCCAGTGTAAAGAAGCCAGGACAGGGGTAATGTGCTCTCTCTTCTTGGTACTTGTCAGCAGTCTAGCAGCTGCATTTTGCACCAACTGTAAATGTATTAATTGAGACTGGGGGAGACCAAGATAGAGGGAATTGCAGTAATCTAGCCGGGATGTAATAAAGGCATGGATGACTTTTTCTAGGTCTTCAAAGGATCAACTGTGACTGAACGATGTTTTTCCCCTTTTGTGGAAAACACATGAACCACAAAATGAAACTCTGTCCATTCCAGCAGAATAACCATGTCCATCATATAAACAGTTCCTGGAGTACAGAAGCTCAAAGACAGAAGAACGACAGTCCTGTAACTGTGGGCCAAAAGGAAGATATCGACCAAAACAAGGAAGGAAACATGTCCAGGTAAGTTGTATTGGCCGTTCTATATATAGCATTGCAAAACTGTATGTATATCATATTTTATCTGTGTATATGATATATGAAATTAATTTTATCTTTCTATTATTTTCCTAGATAAACATAAAATTGATGGTGCCACATGGAACTGATTTAAAAGCTCTAAGAGGGAAAACACTCCCGTTATTTACAGACCCGGAGGTAGCAGCACCTGATCTACTGAAACAAGCTGTCCAGAAAATGTGAACTTTCAACAAGGACATGCGTGATAGACTGTATATTCTTTTCTCTAGACTGCTCAGTGGTGATCCATGTGCCTGGGTCAGAAAGGCCATTCAAACTGGCAGAATATAAAAATGAAACAGGAAAAGCATATTCCAGGATTACTTTTTTCATTTGCATAGAAAGACACTTTAAAGGAGGTTTGTGGAGCTCATGATTCAATATTTTTTACATAATTACATACTCTACTGTAGGATACATAATAATCTGTTGGATTTTTTTGTTTTTACAACAGTGGATGATACGTCAGACTCTGATTCTGAGATTGTCATCACATCAAGGAGCACAGGTAAATTCAATCAAGCTGACATTGTGGTACATACATTTATTATGTATTTAATTTTTTTAAAACAAGTATGTATGTATTCATTCATTTATAGAGATCTTGCAGTCACGTGACCGGAAAGTACACAACCGCCATCGTGTCGGTCAAAAACACAGCTGAATACTGCTGCACTTGTGTACAGAATGGATCAATTTCAACCGACGGACTACACGGCTCATTTTTCTAATGAACAGATAACTAGATATATGTATAAAATAAATGATCTACAGATTTGTGACCCTTATGGCTTTCCGGACGGAGTTTTCACGACCAGATTTTGAACTGCCAGCGGAATACCCGGACGTGTATGATTACCTCATCAACTTTCCCTCGCTGTTCAGTGGTGAAGCACTGCGTGCTTATAAATCTCTGGACAGTTATCTTTACAGAAATTCAGGATTTGTCAGCGACTCAGATGTGGCATCTTGTAAACAAGAAAATGATCCTCAGTGGATGGGTAAGTCACTTAAGTATTGAATATAGCACTGACCAGCCGATTATAGAATAGAATAAGGTAATTCCAAATCGTCCGTCTTGTTTACATGGATCTGGCGTTGGAGAGGTAGAGGCTTGGCAGTGGAGATTTGAGTGGCTGTTTTCTGAGCTTAGTCAACAGGCCGGCTCTGCCTGTAGCCTCGCTTTTGCTTCGGCTCCCGGCGCCGCCTCCTTCGCTTTGCTTCCGATAACAATCCACAGAGGGGTGCTGGTCTCGCAATCTGGTCTTGTCCGGAATGTTTTTTTTTTTTTCTCGTCCGGAATGTTGTGCATGCGATGGAAATCGCTACAAACCGTCATTTTCTGCTGGAAACCAATGTCCGGTAAGTCCATACGGTTGTAGTGGATATTGAAGTCCGGTACAGACGAACAACACGCAAAAATACACACAAAAAACAAAAAACATGCACAGGTAGGGAGAGCTTGTAGCCACAGCCGTTGTAGTAGAATTGTATATAGTAGGGTTTTCCAGAAGAAAAGGTAGAAGTAAAAGCAGAAGTAGAACCAGAAGTAGAAGTAGAAGGCGGAATATGGCGTTTGACCGACACGATGGCGTCTGTCACAATCTGGATCGGCTGTGACGTCACATGCAAGATCTCTATTGGATCTACATTTTAAGTGTAAAACCTAAGTCCTGGTCTATATTTTAGAACAAGGCTTGTTTTGATTTTGCAGTTACTATCAGAAACACGGACAACCTTTAACCATCGATATATGTAGGAGCCATGAAGGTATTTATTATGATGAAATGTATTATATATAATTTTGTGGTTTATATTATGGGTTATTTAGTTTATTATGTTTTGTTATTTTTTTGTTGTCGTTTATTTTGATATCACAGTAATTGGGTGACGAGCATAGCCTATGGGCGGTAACATTTAGCTAATATAGTCACAGGTGCAATGGCACGGGCAGAAGTAATTAAGACGAGAGGGTGAGCTACTGGGAGGCCGTATTTTTTGTTGACCGCTGTTATTTTCTTTATACTTTGAGCACTTTATGTTAACTTGTCATACTTTTTCAATAAAACCCGGTAAACGGATTCCTGGATCTCAGCGGATATTTTGTTTAGTAGCCTACAGCGCGTCAGACAATCAGCTAACACCCGTCCCTCAGCCTCTCAGCGACTGCTTCGGATACTAGTCGCTACATTTTTGTCAACAACAAAAAAAAACGGCATTAGGAAAGCAACTTGAGGCGTATCAAGGATCAAATGGGAGAAAGGATCATCAGAGATAACAAAAGAAGGAAGGCACTGACTCTCAATCATTACAGCCACGAGCCGAAGCACTCAAAGCCAGGTAGGGCTGGTTATGCCCATTAAGCTGTGTGCTAATTGGAAGGAATGTGGCTCGCATAGCCTATGCTGTTGTCTGTCCATAGGGGACATTGTTCGATTGAACACCGGTTGGAAGAGTTGGTCATACCAATCGCTGGCATTGATTGTGTGGATCCAGTGCTGTAGCCTAATATTTCTGTACTGTCAGGAGGATAAATCTCTGCTTTGTCTCTTTGAAATCGCCGCTGCTCTGCCAATGTGCGTGATGTTTTGGATCTGTGGAAGTGTTTGGATGCGTAACTGTAACCTCCATGCTACCGGTATGTTGAATCTCTGCTTTGTCTCTTTGAAATTGCCGCTGCTCTGTTAATGTGTGTGACGTTTTTGGATCTGTTGAAGTGTCTGGATGCATAAGAGTATTGAAAAGGAACTAGGAAAAAAAATAGTCAAAAGAGTGTTATTTCAAGTTTTGAAATGGAGAGTGGGAAAAGGCAATCTAAGCCCACTGCAAAGGCTTTGTATAACTAAACTGAAAAGCTTCAAAATGAAAGGAAAATGAGTGTGAATAAAATTAAAGGGTTCATACCACAAATGAAATCATTCATGCAAAAAAGAATGTTTTACAGGCACGATCTCTTTTAGAGAGTTTAACTGAACAGCGTGGAAATGCCACCATGTCACATGATACGCTAATTCCTTTACTCCCTGAGGAGGAGCAGAGGAAACATAATGAATGGTTTTCTAACATTATGGACTACAGCAACACATTTCAAAGGAGCGTTGAGCAGTGGTTGAATGAACCAGAGGAGCAGCTTGTGTCACATGATCAAACTGATTCTGGTGAAATTAATGAACAGGTATGTACTAGGTCCTAAACGAAGTCTAGTACTGGTTGCTAACACGGAGGATTTAGTTTAGACGTGCGCCCAGTGCACGCGAACATAGAAAAACGGAGAGTTCAGTATAGTTATAATTACCTCTAAGGTTTATTTTCCTTCACATATCATATAGCGGCAATAACGTTAACTCATAATACATGTAACTAAAAACAACAAACCGAATTGCTATCAAACCACAAAGGCACATAGGCACAGTCGAAAAACTGTTTGCTTCCTAACTCCGCAACACCTGTGTCTGGGTTTCCCTAGACTAAATGGCCTAATTGGGCTGACCTGAGGTCAGTTGAGCTACACAGCAATTACAGCCCCCTAGTGACATGGAGTACAATTACATAAAGCAAAATGAATATGGCTCATACACTCCAGCCCCTAATTGCATCTGTCAGAGCAATTACACCAAATTCAAATGAGCCATAAATAAAGAGAAAAAATAAAAATATATAGCCCATTTTCAAATGGGAATCAATTACTCTTTAGCTTCATTAAGCAAGCATATTTTGGTTATGGGTCGTTCAATGATGTTTGTTTTGGTTTTTAAATGAACCACACGTACCAGACCTCTCTTATCAGGGAAGGTTTCCAGGATTCTTCCTAGCATCCATGACCCATGTGGTGCTGTGGCGTCAGCAACCATGACCAGGTCTCCAGGAATAAAACTCCTCTTCTCTCGGTTCCATTTTTGATGCTCCTGTAAAAGCGGTAAGTACTCGTGGATCCACCTCTTCCAAAAGAGATCGGAGATGTACTGGGTTTGTTTCCACCTTCTCCTTGTGTAAACATCTCTTTTGTCAAACAGTCCTGGTGGGAGAACTGGTTTTCCTTTGAGGAGTAGCAGATGGTTTGGCATCAACGCCTCAAGGTCGTTGGGGTCCTCTGACAGCCTTGTGATGGGGCGATCGCTGAGCATAGCTTCAGCCTCACAGAGCACTGTATGGAACCCTTCATCATCCAAGGTTTGTTGATGGAGCACAAAATCTTCCTGATCATCCGTATAATGTGCTCCCAAGCACCACTGTGATGTGATGCAGCTGGAGGGTTAAAGCACCACTTGATTCCCTTCTTGGACAAGGCTCTTTCAATGCGGTCATGATTCAAAGAGGCTAAGGCTTCTCACAACTCTTTCTGCACCCACAAAGTTGGTGCCATTGTCGGATCTCAAGTGCGAGACTTGTCCTCTTCGACAGATGAACCTACACAGTGCGTTGATGCACGAGTCTGTGTCAAGAGAATAGGCCACTTCCAGATGCACGGCCCTGCTTGTCATGCAAGTGAACACTACTCCATATCTTTTCATGATGCTCTTTTCACATCAACTGGCCCAAAGTAATCTACGCCAACGTTGGTGAACGGCGGTAGATCAGAAACCACTCTCTCTTCTGGCAGGTCTGCCATTTTTTGTTCACCGGTCTTTCCACCATGGAGCTTACAGATGAGGCATCTTGATATGATCTTCCTCACTGCAGTAGGTCCACTTGTGATCCAATATTTTCTCCTTGTAGTGGAAAGAACGTGATTTCTACCTCCATGTCCAAGCTGTAGGTGGAGGTGACGGAGGATAAGGTCAGAGATGTGCTGGTCTTTTGACAAGATGAGGGGATGTTTAATGTCCTCAGGGATTGCTGCCTTATTCAGCCGTCCCCCAACTCGTAGAAGTCCTCCTTCTAGAACCGGATCCAGTTTGAAGATGCTGCTACTTCTCGGCACTTGTGGCTTACCAGAGGTTAGTGCAGCAAATTCAGTGGGGAATCTCTCTTGCTGACAAAAAGCAATTATGGAGGTCTCAGCTGCCAAGAGATCTTCCAGCGTCACCTTCTGATTCCCAAGCGATATTGAGAAAGCTTGCATCTCCTTTTGCATGTCCAACTTTGGTGCTCCATTAGCACTGGTGTTTGCAAGCTCCAACTCTTTTTTTTTTTTTTTCTTACTCAATTTGAGCAGAGTTCCTTTCAGCTTAAGGAGCCACGCAACTGCAACCTTCAATCTTTGCCAAGCAGAGAAATGGGTAATCAGTTGTGATGTGGCGTTGGTGTCCACAAGTATTGCATTGACTGTCAGATTTCTTTTTACTTCTGGGTCGTTGGCAGTGACACTTGTATCCACAGGAAATGTTGGTCACGTTTCTTCAGGTTCCTGTAGGAATTCCGGGCCTTCTATCCATCTTTGCTTCACAAGATCTTCTGCCTTCAATCCACATGAAGCATCATCATCAGGGTTCAGAGATGTGGGAATGTATCTCCACTGCTCAACTTCCGAGTTGTCCCTGATGGTGGTTACCCTGTTTGCGACAGGTTTGAAATCTTCAGTCCTCATTCTTTATCTACTTAAGAACTGATGTGCTGTCAGTCCAAAAGCAGGTCTTTTTCAGTGGAAGCTGGAGCTCTGATTGAAGCATCTTGTCTACTCGTACCGCAACAACAGCAGCGGTGAGCTCCAAACGGGGAATGGTGACAGGCTTCAGGGGAGCCACTCTGGCTTTGCCAAATAGGAAGGCAACATGAACTTTCTCATCCATGTTCTGCATCCTCAGGTAAGTAGTCGTACCATATCCATTCTCACTTGCGTCGGCGAAGTGGTGCAATTGGGCACTGACAGTCCTCCAAATCCTTCAGGCTTCACACATCTGGGGATCTTGAAATATGCCACCTTCTCAAGATCTGTCAGCCATTTGTTCCACTTTTGCTGGAAAGTTGGAGGTATTGGATCGTTCCAATCACACTTCGTCCTACATAACTCCCGCAACAGCAGCTTGGCGGGGAGTACGAGGGGTGCCAAGAATCCCAATGGATCGTAGACAGAACTGATGATGGATAGCATGCCTCGCTTGGTTGGCGGCTTCTCCTTGGCTTTCAGCTTGAATTTGAAAGTGTCCGTCTCGATGCACCACTGCAAACCCAAAGCTCTGTCCAATGGCAGCTTATCCCTGTCCAGATCAAGCTCATGCAGGTTCTTAGACTTGAGATCCTCTGGGAGGCTTTGAAGCATTTCTTGACTGTTACTGATCCATTGAGTGAGGGTGAAACCTCCTTTGCTGCAAATAGTTATAAGGTTCTTAACCATGGTAACTGCATCCTCTTCAGAGGGCAGACTCTTCAGGAGGTCATCTATATAGAAGTTTCGGTTGACCGTTTCGATCACTTCTGTTGGAAAGTTGGCCTGGTTGTCTTCAGCAGTCTTTCTAAGAGCAAAGCAGGTGACACTGGGTGATGAAACCGCTCCAAATAAATGGACAGTCATGCGATGCTCTACAAGATCTTGCTCCAGGTTACCTTGAGGCCACCATAAGAATCTCAAGTAGTCCTGGTGTTCCTCTGCCACCTTGACCTGGTGGAACATAGCCTTTATGTCTGCCATTATGGCCACTTGTTTTTGTCTGAACCTCAAAAGAACTCCAACTAACGAGCTGGTGAGGTTCGGTCCTTGCAAGAGCTGACGGTTGAGCGAGACCCCTTTGTACTCTGCTCCACAGTCAAACACCACTCGTAGCTTTCCCTTCCGTGGATGGTACACACCATGGTGCAGGATATACCACACCTTCCTGTTGGTGTTTCAAGCTGATGTTGCGGCACTTTTTCGGCGTAGCCATTGCTAATGACATCAGCAAGAAAGTTCTTGTACTCCACATAAAAGCTTATGTCTTTCTGAAATCTCCTTTTGAGACCACAAACACGTTGCATGGCAACACAGAGGTTATTCGGCATTGAAACATCTTTCCCTTTGAAAGGCAGTTGAAACGTGTAGTGTCCATTCTGAAGCTGAGCAGAGCTTTCCATTATCTCCACAAACTTCTTTTCTTCCCTTGGCATTTCTTCCTGTTCTGCAGAAGCTTGCTCATTGAAGTCGTAGTTGTACTGGCTGGTTAACAGTTCAAGTCTGTCAATGGCGATTCTGTTGGCATGAACTGAAGGGTGGTCATTTCCACAGTCGCTACTTCCCCGTAACGGGCCATTTATTATCCACCCCAGTAGGGTTCTGATAGCATAGGGTCCATCTTCACCTTCACGACTGTTAATCACCTCCCAAGGCTCCATCAGCTTGGAGGCGTTTGTGCCAATTAACAGGTTAACATCAGCATTTATTTGGGGAAGCTTTACATCCTCTAAATAAGGCCATTTTCTCAGCTCCCTTTTGCTGATTATGTTGGCTGGAGAAACGGGCATCTCTTTCTGGGTACACACTTTAGGCAGTGGATAGAAGCACTCACCAGAAAATCCTGAGATCTCCAGACTGTCAACAATAGAGCTTTCTACTGTGTTATTATGGCCCAAGGTGCGGATATGAATCTTGAATTTACATCCTTCCATGTTCAACTTGTCAATGAGCTTCCTGGTGCAGAAAGTTCCTGTACTCCCTGGGTCCAGAAAGGCATAGGTTTCAATAACCTTGTTTCCCTTTGAGCACTTCACCTTAACAGGCAAAATGGGAAAAATTCCATTGCAGTGGTCAGCCCCTGTAAGACCACAAGCGGAGGATGTTGTACAGCTGTCAGAAGTCTTTGAATGCTCAGTGTTCTTCTGATCCTTCTGAGTAACCCTTTCCTTCTCTCCAATATGCAAAACAGTGGGATGCGTTCGGTTGCACTTTTTGCAAGTGATGCGCCTGTCGCAATTCTTGCTCAAGTGTCCTGTGCACAAGCAACTGAAACACGGACCTTTCTCCTTTAGATAGTCCAGTTTCTCCCTGTGTCTTTCTTCCCAGTTTAAAACATTGTTCCAAGACATGACCACCAGCATCACAATACAGGCAGGAAATAGAATCAGTCTTGGTAAAGGACATCACTTTGTTCTGAGCCTTTTCTTTCTTGTCACAATCTGGTTTGCTTTATCCATCCTCATTCTTGTGAGCGCCTGCATTGCATCCATCCTCAATGACCACCTGTGTTGCAAAGCTGTTTCTTCTCAGCTGTGGTTTCACCTGTGACAGTTTCACCTGTAACTTGCTTGCTTTTATAGCTCCTTTGATAACAGGTGAAGTGTCCTGTATGTCACCAAAGACTGGATTTGAAGTGATTCTGACCTGGTGCTCAATGAACTTCACAATGTCTGAGAATCGTGCTCTTCGACCAATTTTTTTTTTTGAGTATTTCACGTCTTTGTTCTCCACTTGTCTCGGAGTTTATACGGAAGCTTCTGACTCAATCTTTGTTTGCTGGCATGTTAAGTTCCTCCAAGTACCAAAGATCATCCATAGTGTTGGAACACTCAAGGAGGAAAAGTCCATAAGCTTTGAGCGCTTTGGTGTCCTCAGCTTTGATACTTGGCCATCCTGTGACCACCTCCATGTAGGCCGCTGTTATCTTAAACTCATTTCCAAAGTGCTCCTTGAGCAACTTTTTGGCAACAGCAAGTCCTTTATCTGCAGTCATATGAAGGCAGCTGCGTACAATATCCCTTGGCTGCCCCCAGTGTACTGCTCAAGATAGTACAAACAGTCTCCTTTACAGCTGGTCTTTGCTTCCAAACAGTGCTCAAATGCCTTCATGAATGTGTTGAACTACAGAGGATCTCCATCATACGTTGGAATTTCTCGGTGCGGCAGCAGTTGTGACGTTTGCATTTGAACAAGGAGAGCTGTTATGTCGTTCTGTTGTTGCAGCAGAGTATAGAGACCTGCTGTCTGATTTTGGTCTTGCAGGGGTTGAAACGCTTGTTGGCCTAGAGTGGGTTTAAAGGGTTGAAAGCTTTGACTGAAGGTTGTCTTTGATTGTAACAGAGAGGGTTGAGAGCCTTGACTCACAGTTGGCTTTGGTTGTGCTGCAAAATGAGTGGGTAAGGATGTTGTAATGGCAACTTGTTTTTTCACTAAATTTGGCATAACAGTTGGTATTACCAATGTCGAGGCATTGCTTTGCTGTGGTAGAGGTGCATGCTGCTGTGAGGGTGTAGCCACAAATATTGAGGCCTGTGGATTGAGAGAGGTGAGTGAGAGCTTAGGTCTAGCCCCTTTCCTGAAGTAAGAAGCCATTTCATCAAATTGCCTTGAATGGACACTGCTACCAACCTGTAGCACTGCTAGCTTAGCAAAAGTGGCAGCTATTTCAGTGTCCAGCTCAAGCTGCTCCCTTTTTCTCCTCAAGATGAGCTCCTGCTCCTCCAGTGCATGCTTATCCTTTAAAGCAGCAGCTCGAGCCAAGAGCGCGGCCTGTTCCGCCTCTGCATTGCATCTGGCTGAAGAAGTGGAGAATTTGCTACTTGAAGATCCGCAACTTGAGCCATAGTGCCTTGACTGCACATTTGAAATGCTGTCTTGAGGTTGAATCTGATCATCTTCTCCCTTATCCTTTCCAACAGCAGCTCCATTTCCATTGCTGGCATCAACCTCCTTTCCATCTCCAGCATTGACATCAACAGTTTGAGAATCATCCCGTTCAAGTTCCTTTAAAGTGTTGTCAACAACCATGTGTGTGTGTTTCTGTTGGTCCAATTTCATTTTCACTTTGGACAGTTTGAGACTGCTCAGTTTGAGTTTCAGTTTGACGCGGTAAATCATCATCAAAATCACCACCCACTTTGGTAGCTGGACAAGCTTTAGTGTCAGACAACCATTGATTTGTACCCACAATAAACTCATTGATCTTCAACATTTTAGCTTGGTACCATATTTCATGTTTGTTTACTTCATCAGCAGGCAATAAACCCAATAAAGATTTATGCACCTGCTGTATTTTGTCGCACAACTCATTGAATGTTTTAAATTGATGTTCAACCACATTTACATGCTCTTTATCACCCATCAATTTAGCAATAGATTCTTTTACTTTTGACAGTTTACCAAAATTAGACTTTCTTTTTCTAAAATGCTTATTTTTTCCAACAAAACTTTGGGTGTTAATTTAACCACACGTTTTTCAGTTACAGATTTTACTCCTGCACCCACAACAAGTTCAGTCTCATGGCCAAGTTGGCCTTTTTCCTCTTCGGCCATAATGACCACGCAGAGTGAATTGGCTTCTTAATCAATATGCCTGCAAAATAGTTAGTTGTGCAACAACTTATCTAGACACGCAGAGTTATTTTTAGACGGTTGCGAGTCTGCTACCAATGCATTGGGTTTACGTGAATGTGTGTGCACACAAATTACCATGGCCATTCATAATATTAACACTGATCAACACGTACCCCAATCGAGTGTTGGCCGGCTTTGATGAATGATGTCCCGGTGTGATGATGCTGGTATTCCGCTGGCCCTGTAGCTCGCTCTGGTACAGCTCCAACTAGACTGCATTTCCGCAGAGAAAATGCAAAGTGTGCTTGCTGAGCTGTAGCGGAACAGCTATCATGCTAACAGCTATCATGCTAACAGCTAGCTAGAATGCTAACGGGTGCATCGATCCAAAAGCTGTATACAAGCACACTACACCAGTGGATATGTGGTGAAGTGTTACTGAGCAAAACTCCATTCATATGAAAGGGGCCAAAAATCAATGGAAGCCTATGGACGGAAAAAAGGATGTGTGAAACCCAAGAAAAAGACGAGTGCAGGTCTCAGATGAGGGGATGGATATGTGTGGGGACTTGCCCTGAGGCATCATATGAAGTCTCTTGAAGTTTGGTCACTCAGTTAAAAAAATTTGACGGAGAGTGAAAGCTTTTTTCCCGAAACGCCATTAATGTTCAATGGGGCCAGAAATGAATGGAAGTGAATGGATGAAAAAGTGGGGGATGAAAAGAAAGGAGAAAATGAGTGCGGGTCAGAACCGAATGCATATACATGTCTGGGGAGCTCGATTCGTGAGCCCTATTCATTCTCTATGGGAAAAAAAAGACAGAAAAACGACAAGAATGAGAGAACGGGTGTGTCGATCCAAAAGCTGAGAACAAGCACGCCATTCCAGATTGGGCCCCTACATTTCAGCGTTGGAACAGTGTCTCTATCTCGAAAGCCCTAGAAGGAGGAGTGGATCCAAAAAACAGGTGAAAACGAATAATAATAATAATAATAATAATAATAAAAACTTAAGAAGAACAATAGTGTGCTTTTTCAAGCACACTAATTAGCAAACGGCAATTCCAAACATTTGGCCACCTCACATCCGTGATTTCCAAACGAACACGTAAATCCGCAATGTAACAGGTCCGCGTCCTCTTGATGAACAGTAATCCAAATTGAAACAGTTTTTCGACCTAAATAGTACTGACTAAGTCCTAAGCGAAGTCTAGTACTGTTTGCTAATACGGAGGATTTAGTTTAGACGTGCGCCCAGTGCACGCGAACATAGAAAAACAGAGAGTTCAGTATAGTTACAATTATCTCGAAGGTTTATTTTCCTTCACATATCATACAGCGGCAATAATGTTAACTCATAATACATGTAACTAAAAACAACTGAAGAAACTCAGCTACAGGCTGCTTCCATAATTAATACAGATGATCTGCAAGACAATGTAAAACCAGATGACAGTGTGTCAGATGTGGGAAGCAGAGTGTCTAAATCACAAAACTCTGCTACAGGAAGAGGGTCTGTTGCTTCCAGTATTTCTTCTGCACATCTCAGAGCAGAGGCTGACTTGGCAGCTTTAAGGATGAGACAAAAAATTATTAAAAGACAAACATGAACTGGAAGAGGAGGAGGAACGGCTACATAAAAAGAAGGAGCAACTTAAATTGGATGAGAAAATTGCAGCAAACATGGCTAAATTGGATGTGCTCAAGTCTCAGAGCATCTTAAGTGGGAAAACCTCTGTATCAAAGCGCTCAGATGGAATGAACTCCTACCTGGCAAAAGGACAAGGGAAAACAGACCCTCAGTGCTAAAGCAAAGTCATTTGTACCACAAAGGTCACAACGTGAAATCAACCATATTCATCTGGATGCAGGTACAAGACCTAAGGAGAAAAATCCATCTGTTAATTAATTTATAACCTATGTCACTTACTTCCTATGAACCAAACTGATATGCAGTGAATCACAGTCCTCAAGAAGGGATGCAAATGCAAGATGGAAATGCCTTGAATGCAAATATTGGTCCAAATGAAGATCAAAGCAATATGTTTGGCATTATGAGCAAACAAAATGAAATAACATCACTGTTGGTACAGCAGCAATGCCTTTCATCCTTGCCTAAGAGGGAGATACCAATTTTTGACGGTGATCCATTACAATTTCATGCGTTTGTGAAGGCCTTCGAGAATGGTGTGGAGAGGAACACTGCAAATCACAGTGACAGACTGTATTTCTTGGAACAGCACACAAGGGATCACCCCAAAGAACTGATCCGAAGCTGCCAGCATATGGAGCCTGAAAGAGGATATGCTAAGGCAAAAGCGTTATTAAAGGAGCAGTTTGGAAATGAGGAGAGGATTTCATACGCATATGTCACCCCTCACCGAATCCAGGGACACATGTCGGCCAAAACGAATCCGAGATAATTGCAAAAGAAGCATTTTTTTTTTTAAATTTGTGATTTTTGTTTTTTTCCATCATGTGCAAGTTGAGATCTTGAAGAATGCAATCAGTATTTCAGATAATAGATTTTGTTGGAAATGCATACATTTTTTGTTGCAAATTGTCTCATTTTTGTCAGGACTGTAGCCTGCTGGGTGGTGTGGGTAAATTACCATATGGGCCATTCACATGATGATTTAAGTCTTTTTTTTTTTTTGCGAATCAGCTGTATGATACGAGCTGAGCACATGGCTACTTAACCTGCATACAGGCGTGTGATTTCACTATGGAATGAGGAAGCTAGACAGAGCGCAGAGGAGCTGAAACACCGCGAAGCAAACAGACACACGGTTTTTACATCGGAGACAACCATTTCTAGCAAAAAAAACCCCGCAACCTCATTTTCCAGATTGAATGGAATACTTGAATGATCGGATGATACACGGACTGTTCTAGGACTACTTTCCATCGGAGGCATTGGTGTGTGCAAGGCGCCGTTTCTCTTTCTGATGGGGTAAGTTTATTAATCGAAGGCTGTGTGGTTATTTTTGCATGTAACGGAGTGTGTTGTGGTTTGGTTAAGCCTAGGTCACAACCGGACGTACGATTTTTTGGCCGTGCGATTTTTGGCGTTTCCCAAATCGCTGCAGTTTTTTTTTTGTTCATGGAGAAAGACGCGCATTGGCCGTAAGTTTGTCTTGCAACCTGAAAAAAACGTAAGCGCCCGTAGAGTTTGACATGACAAAGAACCTCTGCGGAAATCCTCTGCTCCTCCTACTCAAGCGAGTAGGACGCTTCTTTGCTTTGCTCCTGCTTTCTTAATCTTTATTTCTATACTTTACTTTCTCATTGAATTTCCACTATTTTTTTCTCATTTTATTTTTCATCTTTATAAGCTTTTAATTTAATTTTAATTTAATTTCCACTTTTTTTTTTTTTTTTAATGCCAGGGAGCAAAAAATCCTGCAGAAAATGCATGGAATTAGAACAGAGGATTTCTATTCTGGAATCAAAGATTAATGCTCTGCCAAAGACGGATGAATTAAAAGCGATATCTCAGGAAAGGAGTACAGAAACAGTGGCTGAGAATGCAGAGACTGCACTCCGACAGACTGAGGACATTGCAGATCAAGTGGAAGAATTCATAACTCAAGCTGTGCAAAATGTGAGTACTGAAAACTGGCAAATGATGGGTGCTAAGCCCAAAAACAAAAACAGAAGAGTAATTACTTCAACACCAGCTCGTTCTACAAATTACAATAGGATCTACAATCCTATGGAAAATCCACAGCCCATAAGGCTTCAGAACAAATTTGAATGCCTCAGGGATGTGGAAGAGGATTTGTCAAGCGGACAAACACATAGTAAAAAGAGATCACACCAAGATCGAAGAGCTGTGAGAAGAGGCAAAAAGCAGCTCGTAACACCACCTGATCCCACAACCCTTGTTCTTGGTGATTCCACTGTAAGACAATTAAAAGGTTATGAGATGATTATTTGTTGTCTTCCAAATGCATCCATCTCTGACACCAAAGACAGCATTTTGAAACTCATGTCCGAGCATAAAACTATTAAACGTATTGTTGTGCATGTGGGAGCAAATGATGTTTTCAGAGAACAGCTGTTTGTCCAAGATGATTTCAGAAAACTTTTTTTTTAGCTCTATAAGACTGGAATTCAATCTTTTATCAGTGGCCCACTCCCAGCAAGAGGAAGTCTTGCTTTTTCTCGACTCTTCAGTCTTAACACCTGGCTTGGAAAAACTTGTTCTTCATTTGGTATGAACTTCATAGACAATTTTAACCTTTTTTGGAATTGCAGAGAATTTTACAAGCCAAATAGCACTGAACTCAGCTGGATTGGAGCCAAAGTCTTAGCAGACCACTACAAACTTGCAATCTTTTCTCAGCCAGCACCGAGGAAAACAGTTGATAAGATGTCGCAGACTGACATAGTTACAAAGCCTAAACAATCATCTTTGCAAGTCATCATCAAGGACACACAAACATCTGACTTGCAGGCCTCCCAACATTCAAGGACAGACGACTCCACTTCTCCTCAGATGGATTTCCCAAATAGCATGAAAAAATTGCTCCCAATGGCTACACTCTCTTTTTCCAGCCCAAATCTGTCACGACAAGCAGTGTACCCAGTTCATCAAAATTGTGTTCATCCAGGACTTTCAGCTGACTACAAATCTTTTTCACCATCCAAAAGATACAGGTCATCTCCAATCCTTTCACCCTCAAACCAAATGGAACATTTAGAAAGTCTTGTTTGATGTACTCTGGGTCCCTGCAAATGGGTGTAGTGTTGAAAACAAGCTGGGACCCAATGTTGACACTATTCCTGTGTTGATAAGAAACAGAAAACATAGAGCACATTTAACCCTGGGGGTGAACCAATCTAATCTCCTTCCTGTTTTAAAACAGCATCAGAGTGCACAACCAGATATTACTTCTAGAATTTCTGTAAAGCTAGCTCTTCTGAACATTAGATCACTTTTAAACAAGTCATTTTTAATTACTGATCTTATTTGCAAACACAATCTTGATTTTTTGCTTCTAACTGAAACCTGGCTGGATCAAGCAAATAGTGCTACCACCCTTATTGAAGCAGCTCCCCCAAATTTTAATTTTTTGAATGTTACCCGACAAGGGAAAGGTGGAGGGATCGCAAATATATTCAAAGTCTCTTTTCAATGTAAACAATCCTCACTTGGTGATTTTATGTCCTTTGAACACTTATGTGCACTTGTTACATGCTCTCCTAACATATTATTATTAACTATTTATAGGCCTCTGAGACATTCAGCCAAAGTCTTTCTTGAAGAGTTTGGTGAACTGTTATCAGTCATTTGCTTAGAGTTTGATTGTCTTATTATATCTGGGGATTTTAACTTGCATGTAGGTAATACTGATAACATTTATGCCAGAGAACTACTTGCAATTATTGATAACTTTAACCTAGTACATGTACAGGGGCCGACCCACTCTCGTGGTCATACTCTTGACCTCGTCATCACAAAGGGTCTTACTGTTTCTAATACTGTTGTTGACCTGGCCTTATCTGATCATTTCTGTGTTTTCTTTGAAGTTTCTATGTCTCCTCACATTCAGAATAGCTCAACGACTATAGGTAGGAGAGTCATAAAAGACAACACATGTGCTCTTTTTGAGCAAGCTCTCTCACAGAACTCAACCAAAATGTCAGACTCTGTAGATGATTTACTGGAATTTTTTAATTTAAATATGACCCAAATTATGGATGATATTGCTCCATTCAAAATAAAAAAGAGTCAATGATAAGCAGAAAGCACCATGGAAGCAGTACCCGGCTGTTAAACTGCTAAAGAGAGAATGTAGAAAGACTGAAAGAAAATGGCGCAAATCTAAACTTCACATCCATTATCAAATCCATAAAGAGATGCTTTGTAATTATAATTATGAAATTCATAAAGCAAGACAGTCTTTCTTCTCCAACATCATCAGCAGGAATATGAACAATGCCTGTGTGCTATTTTCAACAGTAGAGAAGCTAACTAATCCCCCACCACAATTAGCACCTGAACTTCTCTCAGTTAATAAATGCAATGAGTTTGCATCCTTTTTCAAAGGTAAAATTGATAAAATACGACAGAATATTTCTCATAATATATCTCAGTTGCAAAAAATTGAAAAACTGCAATCACCAATGACAGAGATAGATAACTTCAACACAATGTCAGAATTTTGTTTAATTGATTATGAGACTCTTGAAAAAACTGTACAAAATCTCAGTTCCTCAACATCTGAACTGGACATTCTGCCCACCAACTTTTTTAAGTCTGTTCTTCATCTTATAATTACAGATGTGCTTCAAATTATAAATACATCCTTGGAGACTGGCGTTGTTCCTGTGTCCCTAAAAAAAGCTGTTGTAAAGCCCCTTCTTAAAAAAAAATAATCTGGATCCTTCAGTGTTAAATAACTACAGGCCAATATCAAATCTACCATTCATCGGGAAAATCCTGGAAAAAATTGTCTTCAATCAATTAACTGCCTTCTTGATATCAAACAGCCGTTTTGATAATTTTCAGTCAGGATTTCGTGCCAATCACAGCACTGAAACAGCGCTGATTAAAGTTATAAATGACATACGTCTTAATACTGATGCAGGCAAAACATCGGTCCTGGTATTACTGGACCTCAGTGCAGCTTTTGATACTGTTGATCACAACATACTGCTATATCGACTTGAACACTGGGTTGGATTGACTGGTAAAGTTATCAATTGGTTAAAATCATACTTAGAAGCTTCTTTGTTACCCTGGGAAATTGTTCCTCAACGTCAATGTCCTTGACCTGTGGTGTCCCCCAGGGGTCGATTCTTGGACCATTACTTTTCAACCTTTATATGCTCCCACTTGGGCAAATTATCAATAAAAATTCAATTTTTTATCACTGCTATGCAGATGATACCCAAATTTATTTTGCTCTATCATCTAATGATTATGCCCCCCTTGAATGTCTCTACCAGTGTATCGATCAAATCAATAGCTGGATGTCACAAAATTTTCTTCAGCTGAACACAGATAAAACAGAAGTAATTCTATTTGGAAAAAAAGATGAAAGACTCAGGATTACCACTATTCTTGACACAAAAGGGATTAAAACTAAAGAAATGGTTAAAAATCTTGGTGTTTTCATTGACAGCGAGCTAAACTTTGACAGTCACATGAAAGCAATCACTAAAACGGCATTTTATCACCTAAAAAACATTTCCAAACTAAGAGGACTTATGTCAAAAAATGATCTGGAAAAACTAATACATGCCTTCATCTCTAGTAGGGTTGATTACTGCAATGGCCTTTTCACAGGCCTGCCAAAAAAGACCATCAAACGACTTCAGCTGGTTCAAAATGCAGCGGCGAGGGTTCTCACACGAACAAAAAGAACAGAGCACATTACTCCAATTCTAAGGTCCCTTCACTGGCTTCCAGTAATTGACTTTAAAGTATTGCTGTTGGTATACAAATCTCTAAATGGTACAGGGCCCAATTACCTCTCTGATATGTTGCAGCGGCCTAACCCAATCAGATCTACCAGATCAAAACAGAAAAATTTACTATTAAAACCAGTTGTTAAAACAAAGTGTGGTGAAGCAGCTTTTACCTACTATGCAGTACAGCTATGGAACTAACTCCCAGAGGACATTAAAAATGCTCATGCTGTTGGCAGCTTCAAATCTAGGTTAAAGACCAAGCTGTTTTCAGATGCTTTCTGTTAAATAATTAATATTGTCTTCTTTACATCCTTTATAATTTTTACTTCTCTGCATGTTTTAAATTTACTTTAACTTTATCCTATTTTATTCTTTATTCTATTCTGCTGGTTTTTTTTTCCTTTCTCATCCTATTTGAACTACTACTTCATTTTATTATTTTATTTTTACTATTGTTTAATTCTTATTTTCTTTTAATTTCTTTTAATTCTTTTAATTAATTGTTTTAGAATAAAAATAAAATTATTTTATGTAATTTTATTTCTCTATTGTTTACTGTTTTTGTTTTTACTTCTGTAAAGCACATTGAACTGCCATTGTGTATGAAATGTGCTATATAAATAAACTTGCCTTGTGGCCGGTCTGCGGCTCGAAAATCAGCACATCACATGCGCGCTCTTGTGCGTTTCTTGTGTTTTTTGCATGTAGACCGGCTGTAGGAGCACATACGGCCGGTTGTGACCGAGGCTTTACATGAAACTAGCGTTGTGTTAGTTGTGTCATCATTGTGCTATCTTTCTTTCTTACGGTGTGAGTAATTTTTCAACCACAAAACGTTAAAGTATACTTTAGGACTTATTTTTGTACTTCATAATTGTTTTGGGCATACTTTGCATGGAAGGAAAATTGACGTGGTGATCTTTGTTTACATGAAAGTAGTATCGTGCTAGCTAGTAGGGGGTAGGGCTTTCCTTAATGTCATGCAGATGAGCACCATTATGTGCCCGCCCTACACCCAGAGTAGCTGAGATGGAAAACTTTGAGGGCGATTTTCTCCCTTTCCTGTTTTAAGAGGTATACACTTTCAAAAGGCCACACATTCTTCAAATATTGTCAGATCTCCACATGGAAGGCATCATTGGAAAGCTTAGAAACTGTACTTTCTGAATCTGTCAATAACTCAAAATGCCCCCGGGCAGACGTGTGTCCCTGGATTCTGTTTTCTGACACATATATGGAAAAAGCTCTTTCATGGCCGTCAATCAAGAATGAGGATGTAAAGGCTTTTCGAGATTACAGCCTTTTCCTCAGAGGTTGCTGTAACGTCATGGAAAAGGTGCAATATCTGCATGAACTGAACATCCCAGCTAACATGCTAACCATCATAAAGTTGCCCTACAAATTCCGAGACAAGTGGCGTTCTGCAGCCTGTGAACTACAGGAAAGGTGCAGCCAGAGAGCTACATTCATTGACCTCACAAGCTTCATTGAGAAACAAGTGTGGATTCTAACTGATCCAGTGTTTGGAAGCATACAGGACGCTCCATCACTGACGACAAATAAAGGAGTGAAACAAGCCTAATCCACAAACTCGTTCTGGAATTAGGGAAACCAGCTTTGCAACCACTGTAGCCCCTGTGATGAACAGAACTCAGCCTGGAACTAAAGGAAAGGAGCATTACGAGTCTGCAAGGAGGACATGCATGTGTTGTGGAGGAGGACATGCTTTGGATTCGTGTCCACAGTTGGGGAAGAAGGCACACAAAGAGAAGATAGGCTTCTTAAGAGAGAAGGGTGTCTGTTTTGGCTGTCTGTGTATTGGACACGTCAGCAAAGTTTGCAGAAAACGGATTTCCTGTATAAAATGTGGTCTCAAACATCCAACTGTTCTTCACATTCCTCAAAAGGAAAAAGAGTCGGACCAAGCTGAGAGAAAATCAGAGGTGTCCGTCGACAGCGCTCTGATGTCAAGTGGGCTTACAGGGGCTGGTGATGACTGCAAACTCCCTATAGTTCTAGTGCAAGTTAAGTCCAAGAAGGGCAGTAAGATAGTCACCACCTATGCTTTCTTGGACCCAGGAAGCACTGCAGTATTCTGTACAGAAGCTTTAAGGGAAAAACTTAATGTTGCAGGAAAGAAAGTCCATATTCTCCTACAGACGATGGGCCAAGAGAAAGTGGTGAGCAGCTACATGGTGCAAGGACTGGAAGTGGCTGGCTTGAATGGGGAGCATTTCTGTGAGCTGCCCAACGCTTACACTCAAGCACACATGCCTGTTCACAAGGGAATTATTCCAAAACAGAGTGATATTCAGAAATGGCCTAATTTGAAGCATGTTCATTTACCTGAGATTGATGCAGGGATTGAGCTGTTGATTGGGACAAATGTCTCTAAAGCCTTGGAACCCTTGCAAGTTATCCGCAGTGCTGGAGATGGACCCTATGCAATCCGAACAATGCTGGGCTGGACAGTGAATGGGCCGCTGAGAGAAGACAGTGGTGATGCAGTGGGTGGTGAGCAGCCAGAGTTAACAGTGAACAGAGTGTCAGTTGTGACTTTGGATGAACTTTGGCAGCAGCAGTTTAAGACTGATTTCCCTGAATGCAGTTTGGAGGAACAGCCTGGCATGTCAAGAGAACAAAAGTTCATGGAGCTGGCTATGAGTTCAGCAAAGCAGGTCAATGGCCATTATCAGATCAACCTGCCATTGAGGAATAAGGACGTCAGTATGCCGAATAATAGGAAAATCATTGAGCAGTGTGCCTTACACCTGAAGAAGAGGCTTCAGAAGGATTCCTCATTTCATGCTGACTATATGGCCTTCATGAATGATCTTGTTGTCAAAGGCTATGCTGAAAGGGTGCCAGAAGAGGATTTGGAACATAGTGATGGCAGAGTTTGGTACATCCCACACCAAGGTGTTTACCATCCTACAAAGATGATCAGGGTTGTTTTTGACTGTGGAGCAAGTTTCCAAGGAACATCACTCAATGCTCAGCTCTTACAGGGCCCAGATCTTACAAGTTCGCTGATTGGAGTGATGAGCAGGTTTAGGAAAGAACCAGTGGTTATTGTGGCAGATGTGGAGGCAATGTTTCACCAGGTCAGAGTACCACCAGAGGATGCTGACCTCTTGAGGTTCCTCTGGTGGCCTGCTGGAGATTTAAGTCAAGATCATGTGGACTTCAGGATGTTGGTGCATCTCTTTGGGGCAACGTCCTCTCCCAGTTGTGCCAATTTTGCCCTCAGGAAATGTGCAGAGGATAACAAAGAACAGTTCAGCCAGGAAGCAGTGGACAAGGTCCTACACAGCTTTTATGTGGATGATTGCCTAGTGTCTGTGGCTTCAGAGGAGAAAGCTGTGTCTCTTTATCATGAGCTCATCGCAATCTGTGCAAAAGGTGGGTTTCGACTCACGAAGTGGATAAGCAACAGGCATGATGTTCTAAATGCAATACCTGAAGAGCACAGAGCCAAAGACATGGAAAATGTTGAACATGGACCAGGATTTGCCACCTGTTGAGAGAGTGCTTGGTGTGGAGTGGTGCATTCAGTCTGATACTTTTAAGTTCAAGATTGTTGTTAAGGACAGACCACTCACTAGGAGAGGAATTCTCTCAATGGTTGGCTCCATCTATGATCCTCTTGGCATCGTGAGTCCTGTCGTCTTGTCCGCAAAGAAGATCTTAAGGGATCTGTGCAGGAGAGCACTTGGCTGGGACGATGTCATACCCCAGACTGTGGCTCAGGAGTGGACAAATTGGCTGGATGAACTTTGCCATCTGGAGAAATGTAACATCATGAGGTGTCTGAAACCATCCGACTTTGGTGAAGTGACGACAGCACAATTACATCATTTCTGTGATGCAAGCGAGGATGGCTATGGAGCAGTGACCTACCTGTTGTTAAGAAATGCACACTCACAGGTGCACAGTGCTTTTGTCATGGGAAAGGCAAGAGTGGCACTGTTGAAACCTGTTACCATCCCCCGAATGGAGCTTATCGCTGCCACCATGGCTAGTCACATTGATATCTTGTGGAAGAAAGAGCTGCACATGCATCTTCAGGACTCTGTATTTTGGACCGACAGCACTTCGGTGCTCAAATATATCAGGAATGAGACATCCAGGTTCAGAGTCTGTTGCTAACCAAGTCACAGAAATTCGCAAGGCTTCACAACCCTCTCAGTGGAGGTATGTTGGAATGGCAAGTAATCCAGCAGATGTTGCCTCCAGAGGTGTGAAAGGCGATGCATTTCTCAAGGATGCAACATGGGTGTCAGGGCCTCATTTTCTCCTCCAACCTGAGAATGAGTGGCCTGTTGACCCTGAGGATGTTCAACTTCCAGCAGATGACCCTGAGGTCAAGAAGGAAGCCACAGTGAATGCTGTACATGCCAGCGAGGAGGCTGATGCAGTGACTCACCTGATCCACCACTTCAGCTCTTGGATCCATCTGAGAAAGTCTGTAGCTTGGATCTTGAGATTTAAAACTTGGCTCTCATCTCTCTGTCAGAAGAGGAGACAATTGAATATGGCTCTTGCACAATCTGATTTGGATATGGAATAATGACGACGTTCATTGGAGAAGGATATGAAAACATTCAAGAGAAAGATGCTTTCAAGTTGTCTTTCAGTGGAGGAGCTGGAGATCATCAAGTTCAGCCAAAGGAGGAGGTTTCCAGAGGAATTCTCCATGCTGGAAAAAGGCAAAAGTGTCAAGGGTCATAGTCACATCCACACACTGTCCACTAATGGAAGATGGGGTTCTGAGAGTTAGTGGTCGGCTCAGCAGGTTATCTATGCCAGTAGAAGCTAAGCATCCAATAATACTGGCAAAAGATTTATATATCTCAACCCTTCTGCTGAGACACATCCATGAAGAGGTGGGACACGGCGGGTGAAACTACATGTTGTCCAAGCTGCGTGAGAAATACTGGATCTCAGGAGCTAGTACAGCCATAAGGAGTGTTCTGTCAAAGTGTGTGAGCTGTCGACGTTTGAATGCTCAGCCAGTGTCTCAGCTAATGGCAGACTTGCCATCTGAAAGGGTGACTCCAGATGAACCTCCATTTACTCGGGTAGGAGTAGACTATTTTGGACCTTTTTGAGGTGAAGAGCAGAAGAAGTGTTGTAAAGAGGTATGGGGTAATTTTTTACCTGCATGGCCATAAGAGCAATCCAC